>NC_056744.1:1489893572-1490193572 GCF_019279795.1 Protopterus annectens | reverse complement strand
TCTCTCTCTTCATCAACCAGCTGCACATCATCACTCCTCACACCACAGTCATACAGTATGCACATGACTCTAATATGCACAGCCTCCTCCCTTCATGACCTCCACATCAAAACTCAAGAATCATTTCTAGCCATAGAATCATGGATCACCAACTCTCAGCTTATACTAAACCCCAACAAAACAAAGCTCCTTCTTCTGTCCAACAAAATCCACCTCATCTTCCCAACCATTCACCATCCCATCCAAAAATAAAACTGCTATCACCCCATCAACTCATAACAAGTTATTAGGCATTGACATTGACAGCAACTTAAAATCTGATACACATACAGCACAAACCATTAAAAACATTCACAAGAAACTAGGAGTCCTATATAAAAACAAAAAATTCCTAACAACACACACAAAAGTTACTATCACTCATATTCATCTCCTGTCATCTCTCCTATATGCTTCCCCAATTCTAACCAACCTCCCAAGACTGAACTAACCAAGCTTGAATCTTGTTATAATCAAATTTCTATGTTTGCCACAGGTGTCTCTTACAGGCCACATCACTGCTCATCTCTAAAACAGCTAAAATGGCTAGAACTCCCTCAACTACTACACTTTAATCAGTTAAACTTTGCCCATAAAATACTGTATCAACCAGACGACCCTTGCCCTCCAAAATCTATTGCAACCTTTTTCCTCTTCTTGACCTCTCTGATCCAACAACAAATTCCTTCTATTCACCACCAAAGCAAATAATATAGCAGGGGAATCACTCTTTTCTAACTACATTCCAAAAATTTGGAACAAACTACCCAGCCATATTACTTCCTGCAGCTCTATAACTCAATTTAGAAAACACCTAAATTTACACATGAAAGAAACCTGGCTTTGCTCCTGTAACAGTCCTGTTTAGACCTCCAAGATATAACTCTACATATCCACTCATTCCTTGCTGTCCTCTCTAATCCTTTCAAATCACCTCTCCTGACTTTATTCTCCTCAGTTGCTTTTTCTGATGTATGACAAATTATGTATGTGCTTACTATTTTTGGAGGGGCAGTATCTACATTACCCACCTATGCAATATATTACTCATCCTGTATAATGTCATTTTTATCTGGATGCCTCTTTACACTGTTCGTATTTTAGATTTGGAATTTCTAACTTCTTTTTGTCAACTTTGCAAGCTTTTGTAAAATTTGTAAATCTGTGTAAGCTGTGTAAGTTTTTTGGAAGTTTTTTGTAAGTTTTATAAGCATTTCTAAGTTTTTGTAAATTTTAATAAACTTGTATAAGTTTGTAACTGGAGCTTTTCTTCCCAGGCCTCCGCTGAAAATGGACATGTGTCCAGATAGATTTTCCTAGTTAACAAATGTAAAATAAATAATAAATAATATAATAATGTATATCTGCCATGGTATAGTGTAAATCACTTTGTGTATGGAGTGCAAGGTCCTGGACTCGAGCCTTGGAGAGGCAGTTTATTTTCAAAAGAAACCTTGATGAGTGGATGGGAAACATAAAGTTTACCTCGGGCATCACTTCAGTGGCTCTGCTGGACAGAGGCACATGGAACTAATCTAAGGGGGCGGCGAAAGCCAACACATTCTGGCTAGGCTTATAAATGCCTTTGGGCAGATAGCCTAGTACCCACCTATAAATAAATGACCTGGCAGTTTTAATGGGGTGATAGCCCTTGTGGTTGACATACACTCTACTGCCAAACAGAAAAACAACACACCGGTGAAACTGGAATAATGCCTGACACACCCAATTAAATACAGATAAATTCCAGCAAAGAGGTGTGTGGCAAAACAACGGCACTGCAAAAACTACTTGAATAAGAAGTCCTTTTATTCGAAAAAGTACTGAATAAAACAAAAAAAAACATAAGTGCTTTCACAGTGTATCCCACTGCTTCCTCAGATGTATTTACAGAAAGGCCTAGCAGTTTCATTTAAATACTCCTGTTGTACTCAGTCAGTTAATTAAGTTAAGCTAAATCATCCTTCCTTAAATGTACATACATAAAAACACTTTTGGATAATATTACTTAAGCATGAAAAGTGCTTTAAAACATGAAAGTGCTTTAAAATATATAATTTAAAAGGTACACAGGATATATATGAATGAAGATGATTATATGTAGGAAAACTTTTAATATAATATATAAATATAATGAAATAAACTTAGATGTTTTTTCAAAATACTAAAACTGCATGCTTACATATGAACTTAAAAAGCACATTCACAAGATATACTCACACAATATATTTTGGATTAATATCTAAAATTTGTGTTAAAATCTGAAAAACAGCGGTGTGTTTATACAGGTGATGTGATGGACAAATGGACCAAAAGAAAATTATATATGAAGAGTATTAAATTTTTACATCACAAAAGTTAGGATCATGAAAAGACTGAACATACTCCATGAACTAAATGAAATGTATGTGTGTATATATATATATATATATATATATATATATATATATATATATATATATATGGATAAAAGCAAAGTACAGAAATATATACATAAAAATATATATACACATATAAATGTGAAGAGCATATGTATAATAAAGTTTTATAGATATATGTAAATTGTGGACTGTAAAAGCAGACTGAGCATGGATGGGGCTATTTTCTAAGTGGTCTAGCTTGCAAAATGGGCCTCATAGAGACCCTGTCATTAAGTCCACTGCCCACATCTGCTCTTAATCTTAATATCCATCTAGTGTGATTGACTTCAGTCCTATTTGTAATGTGTCCTAACCTTTTAGTAATCTTAGTGTTCTCCATCATATGAAACTTAAATGTGTGCTGTGCTGAGGTATTCATGACATGTCTGGCTACAGTATTGGTTGAAAGCTGTTTCCGTATGTCATACAAATGCTGTCTAATTCTAAACTTGAACTTTCTGTCTGCTTTTCCTACGCATGCAGGTCACAAAGTAAGCTAGATATACTAAATGTTCTGTGTCACAGGTCCCTTCAGCATGAAACCAAAATGTCCTCTTTAGATCCAGGTGAAAAAAATGATTGGATACATCAATAAATTTGCAAAAACTGCAACTATTACATATTTTTACCCCTTTACTAGGTTCTTTCTTTAAAGTATTTGGGTAGCAGAAAATCCTCTTTTTATGTTTGTCATATTCTTAGAAGTAAAAGATGGCTGAGTACCCACAACTTCCCTGATTTCTGCTTCTGTTGCTAGAATATGCCAATGTTTTTTGAAAATATTCATGGCTGTCTGTATGTTACTAGCATATTTTACCGACATTCTCTGTCTTGCCTTATTGCTTTTACTATTTTCTTGGGAGTCATGCTGTCTACCCCCCCACCCCCACCCCCGTCATTTGGGAGAAATATGGTGTTCCTTTTGTGGTTCTATTATCCCTTACATGATTTAATACTGTGTTGACCTTGTCTACATGGCAACCTCGCTCAGTAAATCTTTCTTCTAAAAGTAGCATTTCTTCCTTGAAATTACTTTGTTGTGCACATAATCTAGACAACCGCATCCCTTGTCCTTTTACAATGTTATCGAATATGTGCTGTGGATGCATACTTGTTCTGTGTAGATATATGTTCTTATAGCATTCCTTTCTATGAATTTCTGTGGTTACCTTTCCTTCATCTATAATACTAATGGTCACATCCAGAAAGTCTATGGTTTTTGTAGAGTGTTTCATTGTGAATTTTAGAAAATCAGATGCATTATTGAGATATTCAACACACTGTAGACATTTTTCATGAGAGCCCTCCCAAATAAAGAAGAGGACATCTACAAATCGTCTGTAAAGTTTTACATACATTCTGAAGTCACCATTTGCTATAAAATCTTCCTCCCATACTGCCATCACTATGTTAGCATAACTATTTGCGCATGGGGTGCCCATGGCTACTCCACGTGTTTGAAGATATAATTGGTTGTCAAATATGAATACATTTCATACCGTCACATGCAACAGAGGTAACAGACTACATTTTGGATTTAAAATGTTACATGAGTACTGTTATGTTAAAATTAATGTACAGCAGTAATAATGTTACAGCTAATTCTGCAAATAATTATATGTTTAGCAAACATAGCAGATTTGTGCCACTTAATCATCCAGTCTTGAATGTTTTTGAGAAATTGTGCACAGAAGATTTATATAAAGCCTTTTACAATGATTCCACAAAAATCACACACAAAAAGAGGTTTTTTTTAATTTAAATTATAAAGAAAGGGCAGCCTTGAAGGCACTGCAAGAGAACAGTGATATATGTATACATCCTGCCGACAAAGGCAGACCCATAGTTGTCATGGACAGAAAGTACTATTTTGATAAAATTAAGGCTATGTTAAATAATCCAAGTAAAAACAGAAGACACAACCCTCGAACACAACCAGTAACATACAACACAGGGTTGCCAGGAATCACTGATACCAAACACGACTCAACAGAATGCTTTTAATGTCACTTCACAAAGACTTTTTTAGACAGAAATAATGCATCAAACACTAATTAAGGTTTATATAATAACTAATTATTCTTAAATAACCTTAACTAAAACAATGCATAATTAAATACAGACTATATAAAGATCAATACAAGTGCATAAAAGATGGTATGACAGTACAAATAAACAACTTCCTATGTTAAAACACATTTAAGAATCTATTTAAAAACATAAGATAACATTTTATTATAAAAATTATTATAAAATCTGTTATAAAAATTCTATTATAAAAATCTTCCATCTTTTTTCAAGAATGTGCTACCATCTGGTGGTCATAATAAATAATTACAATGACTTCATCTCTTAAAATAAGCATATACACATATAAGGTGCATGATTTTCAAAAACCTTCACTAATGTTCACTTTAAAAAAACGTCATAATTTTGCTGCCCTTAGTTTTAGCAGTGGGACAATGGAAACATACTAATTTAATCCGGGAAATCTATCTGAGTCCAAAGTGACCTGCCAGTAAACCTTCTGATACTCCAATTTTGCTTCCCATAAACCCCCTTGAATATACTTTGGTACTGTTTCGATAACAAAAAATAAAATTTGGCCTGAACACATTCCAGGGTATCTTTAAACAGAGAGTGCTTTTCATTTCTTGTCCGAATAGCATAACCATGTTCGTATATCCGCCTTTTTAATTTTCCTTCCATCTTCCCTACGTAAAAAGCCTGGTACTGAACACAGATAGCCAGGTATACTAATGGGAACAATAATGATTATCAGATGGCCTTTGCCATGGAATACAATGCAGATTCTAGGATTTTTCAGAATAATTTTTTCTAAGGAATGGGATAGGTTTAGGTCCCTAACAGATCTTAGAGGTTTGCAAGAACAACTGGCCAAGATAATTTATAGAAAAGGAAAACATTTAAAAGATTTATTTGAAAGACAGAACATATCAACTGGCCTTGAGCGAGGCAGAAAACATGGTACTTTTAAATGCGGGGCATGTGGTCAATGTAGTTTTATTTCGAATGTGAATTATATGGAGATTAAGAATAGAGACAATATCTTGCACAGTTCTAGTTTCAGTAATTGTAAAACCAGTGGAATAGTATACCTGGCTACCTGTGTTCAGTGCCAGGCTTTTTACGTAGGGAAAATGGAGTGAAAATTAAAAAGATGGATATACAAACATGGTTATGATAGTAGGACAAGAAATTAAAATAATGCTCTGTTTAAGCATATCCTGGAATGTGTTCAGGCCAGATTTCTATTTTTTGTTATCGAAACAGTATCAAAGGATATTCGAGGGGGTTTATTGGACTCAGGTAGATTTCCCAGATTAAATGAGTATGTTTCCATTGCCCCACTGTTAAAACTAAGGGCAGCAAAATTATGAGGTTTTTTAAAAGTGAACATTAGTGAAGGTTTTTGATAATAATGCACCTTATATATGTATATACTTATTTTAGGAGATGAAGTCATTGTAATTATTTATTATGACCACCAGATGGTAGCACATTCTTGAGAAACATTGGAAGATTTTTATAATAGATTTTTTTATAACAGATTTTATAATTTTTATAATAAAATGTTATTTTATGTTTTTAAATAGATTCTTAAATATGTTTTAACATAGGAAGTTGTTTATTTGTACTGTCATCCCATCTTTTATGCACTGGTATTGATCTTTATACAGTCTGTATTTAATTATGCATTTTTTATTTAAGGTTATTTAAGAATAATAGAGACAATCAAATGTAGGTGATTTTATTAGATGATTAATTAATTAGTTATTATATAAGCCTTAATTAGTGTTTGATGCATTATTTCTGTCTGAAGAAGTCTTTAGAGGGAAGAAAACGTATGTGCAGTGTTGGTGTTAATCTACTTGTGAAGTGACATTAAAAACATTCTGTTGAGCCGTGGTTGGTATTAGTGACCCTTGCAACCCTGTGTTGTATGTTATATGTTAAATGATAAGTCATATAAGAAAATAATAGTGAATGATGTACACAGGATTGGTGGCAGAATTAAGGACACACTACATGAGAGTTTAACCATGAGAAGTATAGACCTTGACTTATTTAAATATTTTACAATAGAAGACCCACTTATACCTACCATGCAAGGCATACCAAAAGTGCTAAGAATCACTTAGACCCACCTATGAGACCTATAGTCTCTGGAAAAGGATGGTGCATGGAACCGATTTCAATATACTTGGAAAAAATATTGAAACCTTATGTTGAAGAAAACCGCCTCATTTTAAGGGACTCCAAGCAGTTTTTGCTAGAGTTATACCAGTTTTATGAAACTAATAAGGATTTCAGGGAGGTCATCATGGTAACCCTAGATGTGCAGTCACTATTCACTGCTATTCCCAATCATACAGGTGTAGAAATGTTACAGAGGTACTTGAAGAAAAATACATCACTCAATGCAGCTAAAAGAAATATGGTAGCCTTATTAATGGAGATCGTTCTGGAGAATAATGTATTCATATTTGACAACCAGTTATATCTCCAAACACATGGAGTAGCCATGGGCACCCCATGTGCAAATAGTTATGCTAACATAGTGATAGCAGTATGGGAGGAAGATTTTATAGTAAATGGTGACTTCAGAATGTATGTAAAATTTTACAGACGATTTGTAGATGACCTCTTCTTTATTTGGGAGGGCTCTCATGAACAACATCTACAGTGTGTTGAATATCCCAGTCATACATCTGATTTTCTAAAATTCACAGTGAAACACACTACAAAAAACATAGACTTTCTAGATGTGACCATTAGTATTATAGATGAAGGAAAGGTAACCACAGAAATTCACAGAAAGGAATGCTATAAGAACATATATCTACACAGAACAAGTATGCATCCACAGCACATATTCGATAACATTGTAAAAGGACAAGGGATGCGGTTGTCTAGATTATGTGCACAACAAAGTAATTTCAAGGAAGAAATGCTACTTTTAGAAGAAGGATTTACTGAGCGAGGTTACCATGTAGACAAGGTCAACACAGTAGATAACAGAACCACAATAGGAACACCGTATTTCTCCCGAATGACAGGGGGGGGGGGGGCAGACAGCATGACTCCCAAGAAAATAATAAAAGCAGTAAGGCAAGACAGAGAATGCCAGAAAAATATGCTAGTAACATACAGACAGCCACGAATATTTTCAAAAAATATTGGCCTATTTTAACAGCAGATCCAGAAATCAGGGAAGTTGTGGGTACTCAGCCATTTGTAACCATTAAGAATATGACAAACATAAAAAGGATTCTCTGCTACCCAAATACTTTAAAGAAAGAACCTAGTAAAGGGGTACAAATATGTAATAGTTGCAATTTTTGCAAATTTATTGATGTATCTAATCATATTTTTCACACGGATCTAAACAGGACATTTTGGTTTCATGCTGAAGGGACCTGTGACACAGAACATTTAGTATATCTAGCTTACTGTGTGACCTGCATGCGTAGGAAAAACAGACAAAGTTCAAGTTTAGAATTAGACAGCATTTGTATGACATACAGAAACAGCTTCCAACCAATGCTCTTGTCAGACATCATGAATACCTCAGCACAGCACACTTTTAAGTTTCATATGATAGAGAACACTAAGATTACTAACAGGTTAGGACACATTAGAAATAGGACTGAAGTCAATCACACTAGATAGATATTAAGATTAAGAGCAGATGTGGGCAGTGGACTTAATGACAGGGTCCCTATGAGGCCCATTTTGCAAGCTAGACCACTTAGAAAATAGCCTCATCTATGCTCAATCTGTTTTTACAGTTCACATTTTACATATATCTATAAAACTTTATTATACATATGCCCTATGTGTATATATATATTTTTTATGTATATATTTCTGTACTTTGCTTTTATCCATATTTATTCATGCATTTCATTTAGTTCATGAAGTATGTCAGTCTTTTTCATGATCCTAACTTTTGTGATGTAAAAATTGAATACTCTTCTTTTGGTCCATTTGTCCATCACATCACCTGTATAAACACACCACTGTTTTAAAGATTTTAATACAAATTTTAGATATTAATCCAGAATATATTGTGTGATTATATCTTGTGAACGTGCTTTTTAAGTTCATATGTAAACATGCATTTTTAGTATTTTGTAAAAACATCTAAGTTTATTTAATTATATTTATATACTATATTAAAGGTTTTCCTATATATAGTCATCTTCATTCATATATATCCTATGTACCTTTTAAGTTATATGTTTTAAAGCACTTTTCATGCTTAAGTAATATTATCCAAAAGTGTTTTATGTATGTAGCTTTAAGGAAGGATGATTTAGCTTAACTTAATTAACTGATTGAGTACAACAGGAGTATTTAAATGGAACTGCTAGGCCTTTCTGTAAATACGTCTGAGGAAGCAGTGGGATACACTGTAAAAGTGCTTACATTTGTCTTGTGTTTTATTCAGTACTTTTTTGAATAAAAGGAATTCTTATTCAAGCAGTTTTTGCAGTGCCGTTGTTTTGCCACACATCTCTTTGCTGGATACACTCTACTATCTTCACCGGGTGGTCCTTTGATCTGGACATGAGTGCAGTCTATCACACCCAGTACCTCTGAGTAGTCTGCTACATGATGGAAGAGATGCATACTGCTGGTCCTGTCCTCAGGGGTGCTGGGGAAATAAATGCGCTCAGCGGCATGTGGTAGCATGGCATCCAGGAACTGGTAGAGTACCCTGGATACGGATGCCTGTGAGACCCCCATGATGTCCCCAGTTGGTCTTTGGAAAGTACCTGTAGCTAGCATTCTTACAGCTACACATACCTTTCTTTCAAATGGGATGGGCTCCCCTCTGTTGGCTCTGGGTCTGAGGTGAGGCCAGCAGAACTCAGTGAGTTGCTGAAGTATGTCCCTATCCACCCTGTAGTGCTCTAGTGTCTCCAGATGCTGTATCCCCTGGAAGGTTACCCTGGGTCTGAACACTCTTCTCTTCCTCGGTCTGGGCCAGTTGTCAGCATTATCCTTGTCACCACCCTCAGTCTGTACCACATAGAGATGTATCAAAGCAGCAGCAGCCCCTAGCATTTTGTCAGTTAAAATTCCCAAGTGTGTACACCAATAGTGCAGAGTTTGTGGGAAAAAAACAGACTGAAAGGTGTTTGCATACTTTATACTGGTGTGCTGCAGATGCTGCCTGTGTGAGTGGCTGAGTATGATACATTCCAGCTACCAGCTATATTACTGATGGCTCTGAACTGGCCACTGTGAGTGGCAGAAGCCTTAGTAGTGATTTGTACTTGATTATATTTATTCTGCTATTCCCCTTTTTTTTTCCTTTTTGTAACATTTCCTCCCTTTTAAGCCCTGCAGCCACCTGCCAGCTATATTATTGAGGGGTTTGAATGGACCACTGTGAGTGGCAGAGTCCGTATTAGTGATTTGTAGTTCATTTCCTTTATTCTGCTATTTCCTTTTTTTTTCTCTTCTTCTGTTGTGTTTAAGCCCCATGGTGAGTCACTCAAACTGTTTCAGCTAGTGTAAACAATGCTGAGCAGAAAAGGAAGGCCCTCCCCTCTACATGAACATGCTCAGCATTTCTTGAAGTAGCTAAGCACAGCTAAGCAGCCCCAAACAGACCCACTTGCTTAGCTGTACTTAGCTGAGCTCAAAGAGAATCCACAGAACTCCAATGTGCTTACACCAAGCATGACACACCCCTTTTCATGTCAGCTGCTTCTCATGCTTATACTACTGCATTATAGCTCCTACACAGTTAGGTGCATGCAGACACGGTCTCCCATTTTGCTATTCAATAAATTTAGCTCATTTACATACCCCACTCTCTTATACCCTAGTTACACCACTACACCGGAGCCCATGTCCTTAGCAACCACTGTTGCCTGTCATTGTTATGAGTCTGCATCCTGCCCACTATAATGGCAAAATTACTTTCACATTTAATTTACTTTTTACTATTTTATTTTTATTTTCTGCACGATCGTGTTTGCGTGCCTCTGTGCTCTGCTTAAACAGCCCCATATATTTAAAAAAAAGACTTTTGATTTTTATAATTTTGAAACAGTTTGGCATGCCAATGGCCACAGTTTTGACCATTAACATGCCTATTATACATAATATATACTTTCCTTTGAGCTGTCATGCCCCCGATTGTATTTTTGCAGAAATGTACACAGTTACTAACCGCGTACATTTCTGCTGCGGACACAGCTGCAACACAGATGCCTTTCTGCTTCCTGGATCGCAAATACACCTCATTTGCATGCCTTTCACCAGCAAATGATGTGATTTGCATTATTCCTTCACGTCCATGCCGGAATAGTGCTGGGAGGCTCGTGCACACCCCCTGCTTTGTTTACTGGATCGCACAAGCTCCGATCTCCATGTTCGGGCTGTGCCACTATGCTTACACAGAGATTAGCTGCATGTAAGCTTTACTGAATTCCCCCATGTTAAAAATGTAGATAAAAAGTTATTTTATTTTACATGGATTATATGGAATGAAAGAATAAATGAAATTATGTTTAATAGTAAATGGATTTTAGCAACAATATTAAGTAAAATCAGATGGTGGTTGTGGAAAAAGAAGTCAGGGTCTAATAGGGATGAAAATTTAGCATGATTGTAAAGGAAATTATGAATATGTATAAACAGATTTGTATGTTTATATAGTTGTACATATATAAATATTTTGTAAATACGAGTTATTTTTGTATACAAATAAAGGACTCCTTCTTTTTGCAGACTTCATGGTTGCACCTGAGGGTAGCTTTTGGGAGTCTGTATTATCAAGTCGACAGGGCTTTTCCTCGAACGTCCTTATGTCGACACATGTATGCTGAAAAACCTAAATGTCAAATGGCCACAAAAGCGATTTTTTCCCAAGGAAAGAAATCACTGGGCTGTTGTCAGGAATTTGCCATTTCCTCCACTGTAGTGTTATCTCATTGTTAGTATATTTAAGTAGGGGTTGTGGGGGGCAAAGCCCACCATTCATCGCATCTGTGGATTTGTTTAGTTTGGCACCGCAATTTTTTTTCCCCTGGGAAAAAAATCGCTTTTGTAGCCATTTGACATTTAGGTATTTTGGTGTACATGTGTCGACGTAATGGTGGCTTTTGGGGTATGAAGAATTTCAAGACTGAGGAGACAGAGAGAGAGAGAGAGAGAGAGAGAGAGAGCAAATCAAGATAAAAGTAGCCTAAAATTATGAGGGAATATAAAAAGAATAAGAGGAGGCAGTGGTTACTAAGTTGGATGAGAACTAGAAACACAAGTCTTGCTGCACTTAATGAATAGAAGTGAGCCAAACGACAGACAGGAAAGAAGTTGGATCAATATTGTTAATAGTGTGCTGGGGAGCAAGTGGAGAATTAATTGACTAGAAAACTGCAAATATAGCAGGGTTTAGCAATGATGGAGGAAGCAGCTTGGGAGTATTCTCGACTGGTGTAGAAGCCCTTTACAGGCTTACCTCTGAAACAGGGCAGTTTGCTTGATAGAGAAAAGAGATCATGCACTATCACAAACAAGATTAGGAAAGAATGATCCAGAAATGGTCTCCACACATTTTCTTTATTTGGTTTTAGGAACATCCTTGAATAAAATCACTCCCCCAACTGGGAAGCAGGTGATGAAAAACAGGTGGAAACAAAACAGTCTGAACTGCAGGATGAGGAATGACCCCCTGGAAAGGAAGAATTTCCTCCCATTGCCATCCATAACCCTGATGAGTGATTTTTAGAACCTGTTTAACTAAAGCAATCCTGTTCAGATTCAAAATCTTGAATATCTTCAGAAAAAGAGACACCCCCTTTCCTTTTACCTGAAACTACTCTACAAGAAGGATCAATACCCTGAATTAAACCTGAGCCAGTCCCATTAAACTACTCCTATCCAAAGAAATTTGAGGAGGAGTAAACATATGCTTGGTTTTCATTTTTTTTTTTTGTTACAGGAAAAATGGGGTCAACTGTATTAATGGCAGCCCCTGCTTCCCCAGGGATGGGCACAGCATGCTGACAACAGGGGAATCTTCCCTGTTCCCACTCCCAGGTCTGACAAGTGTGTCTCTCTCTTCCCCACTGAGGGGACTCCAAGTGCAGCAGATGGTGTGGCTAACCCTGATCTATAGTGGCTGTAGGTATTACACCAAAGCGATCCAGGGTAAAAGATGAGGTAGAACAAATTGCCACAGCAGAGTTACTCACTTGCAGCTGAGGCAAATTGTTAGCCTGCTGTGGTAGTAAAGGCTGTTTGCTTAATTTTTTATTTTTGTGGCTGGAAGAAGGACTGACCATGGGATTGGCAAGCTGTTTCTTTGTCCAACTAAAAATGGTGCTGGAGACTAGTTTGGGCTGGCTGTCCCAGTGGAAAGGATGGATGAGGCTTAGAGCAAAGAACCAGATGAGGCAGGGTTGCCTGATCAAAGGGGGACAGGGATATGCCTTCTCAAACTAAGCAGAACACCTTCTCCATAACCTCAAAGGCAGAATGCTTAGGAGACACAGAAGTCAACTGCACCAGAGACAGAATCTCTTAAACCAGCAGTTCCTGCAACTCAAATAGCACTAAACCCGAGGACGGATTCAGACTTGAGCTATTCAGTGCCAGGGCCTCAAGGAGAACAGAAGACTCCTACACCTTCTCAGTCAACTCCAACCCCCTGCCTCTGGCACCAATGCTTTGGCAGTGAAAGTCCTTCTGCTTCAAAAGGCTCAATGCTAGTCAGCTCAGGGTAACCATCAGAGTTGAAGAACAGATCAACTTTGGATCCAACAAAGACAGCCCCAGAGATCTCTGGTCCAAGGCCTCCAAAACAGTGGGTCAGATCAGAGAAGGAGGTGCTAAGCAGGAGGTGAACAAAGGTTGGCTCACCGACCTGTTGAGAATTGGAGCTGGGAGAACTGTTAGAAAAACTTCTTCTGAGCACAGCAAACAGACACTTACAGTCTGATTACAGTCTAAACTGAGATACATTTATTATTCCCTTTCTTTATTGTAATGAGGACACACACTGCAGAAGGAATAGGAAATTACATCAAACATCTAACCAGAATTGTCCACCAGAAAACACTTGCTGTCTTATAGCTAAACATATTATTACACATAACTGAAATATATTATTCATACACATAGTAGTTGTTGCTATATCATAGGATCACAGGAGATTACTAGGCTATTGACCCAGAGGACATTTTAAGCCTAGCCATTTGAACCAAATATAATACAACAGAAGTACTAGTCAATACCCAGGACTGCATTTAGTGATGACTGCCCATGTCCAGGAGGGCTGTGGGCATTATCCCTGGAAAGAATTTATGGTGCCCCATCAACTCATCCAGGTTCCTCTTGAACAGTGTCATAGAGATGCTCTGTTTTACATGAATTGGTAGCCTGTTCCAAAGACGTGATAGTTGCGGGAGATAAATCTGTCCCTCCAGCATGTCTTATTTAGGTTGCAGGCCATATTTAAGTCCCTGGAATGGGTAGCCCTAGACCCATTTGATTTATGGATATGCCATAAGTTCATTAGGTTTGGGTCCTGGGTTGCTCTGTAGGCCAGGCATATCTCCATTAAGAAGTCTAGATGATATGGAGTATAGTGACAGGGACTTTCATCGGTCCATGTAAGGCACATGCTGGAAGCCCTTGATCATCTTTGTTAGAAACCTCTGAGGTTTCTCTAATTGCTGCATGTGCTTAGTACAGTACATATTGAATGGGGCATTTAAATCAATTATGGGCTGGATAAGTGCAGAGTATAGGAGGGTTATAACTTTTGCTCTTGAGGCGATGCCTTTGCTAATCAAGTGAGCTGCGTGGAAAGCTTTTCTTACAATGGTAGACATGTAGTGGTTGAGGTTAAGGTTGCAGTCAAACTGTGATCCAACGTCCTTTACCACTTCACTACTACTTAAGTCATCCCTATTTGTGATCTAAAATCTACAAACTTGTTTATTGTGTGTGGCTTTGTCATAGCATCAGTAATCATTTTATCAGTTTCATAATATGAAAGCACAATCACTATTTGTTCAACCAAGTCATGAATGTAATGGTGTCTGACATCAATATTCTTGGCTAATATTACTAATTGTCTCACTGGTTGCAAGCTTAATGCATGCCTGATTGTCCTTATATGAGCTGGGACACTGATTCGACAAGGTCTTCAAGTAACTGCCACCATAAAATGGCTTCTTGACTGGCATAGGCAGCAGAGATGTAGTCTGTCTCTGTAGAAGGCAATATCACTAAGATATGTTTCTTGCTGGACCAGGATATATGACTGTTTACTAATTTGAACATGTAACCACTTGTAGATTTGTATGTGTTGAGGACACCTGTCCAATCAGAGTCCACATATCCTATGAGGTTGAAGTCACCAACTGCTGACAACTTTAAACTCAAGCCTTTTGTGTCTTTGAGACACCTCTTCACCTTTTTTATTGAATTCCAGTCTCTTTGACCTAGTTGACTTACATGCCTGCAGAGAAGTGGCATGGCTGCTGCAATGTCTGGACATTTAGTGGTTCCAATGTACAGAAGTGCCCACCTTGCTTGTCTGTACTGCTCATTAGATGGAAGATCTTCCTCTCCTTCCTGCTTTGGATAAGCTGTGTCCATGGGTGTACTCACTAGTTTATCCTCAGCCATGTTCAACTGTTGAACTCAATAAATGTTTTCACTCTGGTTCAACAGAAAACTGCCATCCTTCTCATGCCGTATGTTAATTCCTAGGTAGTATGTCAACTCACCAAGATCTTTAGTCTCAAAGTGATAATTGAGTACTGTTATTAATTTTGCAATTTTGTCATTCTTTTTGTGACACTAGTAATACCCCTTTGGAAGCAGTGCTGTGGTGGTACAGCAGTGTAACAGAGCTTTTGAAATGCGGTGCACCCGAGAGTGTGCTTATTAGATGCAGATTATTGTTTCCAAACAGCAAACTCAGAACCAAACCCACAATACTCAGCTGTAGAACCAACTCTCAGAAGTGCCCATGCCAACCCTTGGTCAGAAAACACAAATTCTGCCCAAAAAACTAATTGAACACACAAAGACGAAGACAAGAAAGACGCAGTCAGAATCTCATAGGAAGTCCATCATGTTTATTCGAGCCATCAAAGCGCAGTTCCAGATATACAAATTACTGTCTTCAGAGATATCTTCAGTATGTGCTTTCCTCCTAAGCTGTTTTGGTAGCTATCTTTACTGTTTTTTTTTTTTTTCTTTTCTTTTACTTTACCTGTCGCTGTACCTTGCACTTATTTGCTGTAGCTGATATGGATGCCTGGGTGTCTGAGCCCATAACTTGTTTGGAAAACTTCTTCTGGGCACAACAAATAGATGTTTACAGTCTGATTGCAGTATAAAACAAGGTACATTTATTATTCCCTTTCTTTACTGTCATGAGGACACACACACTGCAGAAGGAATAGGAAATCATATCAAACATCTAGCCATAAGTGTCCACCAGAAGACGCTGTCATCTCATGGCTAAACATATTATTACACATAACTAAACTATATTATAGATGCATATAGTAGTTGTTGCTATATATATATATATATATATATATATATATATATATATATATATATATATATATGTCTAACAAGAACCCCCATATGAATCTGTGCTCTGAGGAATTTTCTCATCATCCTATCTGCATCAGCTTCCTAAAGGCTTCTTCTGGAAGACCAAAATGATGACATTGAGGAGAGAGATCTGCAATGACTTCATGGAGATCCCTCTAGGAAAGAGAAGGGAGCCTAGATGAAACTGGATCCAAGAGAAGCAGCAGGGAATGGGACCTGTATTTCAAAAATAGTCAGATTCAAGACAGATCCAACTTTTTATAAACTTTTGTAGGAGGCTCCTTTGAAGGAGTGGACACCGACACTAAAGAACTATCAGGAAATCTATTATGGGACTCCTTTTCCTTTGGTATACACTCAGATTTGCTTTTGTTAGACTTTTTGGTAGGGGTTTGAACTCCAGCAAAAGAGGAAGTAGAAATAGATGGAAGAAGTCCTCTTAAAATCAACTTATTTCTTCAATCTCCTAAAGCCCTCAAATTGAAGCCAGAGCAGAACAAATAGGCTGCCTTGAGGTGAGCAGGACCTAGGCAATACATGTATTCCCTGTGGGTATCAGAGTTGGAAAGATTAAGTTCAGAGGTAGCGCAAGTTTTGAATCTTGATGGCTTTGACACCATGATAAAACAATGCGACGCCACAAGAACAACATACCATTAAGAAACTATGTAGAAAACATTTCTAACAAGTGTAATTATAGAAAGATTTGTTTAAAAAAAAAAAAAACAAAAAGAAAAGAAAAGAGAAACACTACCAACAATGGTAGCAATGGAAGTCAGAAATACTCTGAAGAGTAAAGAAGAAACACCAACAATGGTATTGGTAAGGGTACCAAAAAATGGTAGCCACGAGAGATAAAGAAATAGCAATAGTTAGCCTAAAGATTATAGGTGAGAGGAAGAAAACAGTAAAATATGAAAGTAGAATAATAAACTAACTCACAACTAAACAGGTAATGAAAAACTTGAAAAACTCCAATCAAATGCTTGAGAGCAAAGGAATCTGCATCTGAAGCTAATGGTGGCAAGCAAGATTTATTTACTTATTCATTTTATTTATTTGATATTTGTTTACCAGGGTAGTCCCAGGTAGGGACAGGGAGATCTGGGATATGTTAGGTTGGAGGGGCATTATGGGTAATGGAGATGCTTACAAGTTCTTAGATCTGATGATCTGGTAGAAGTGGCCAAGTCGGATCTGAGTCTTGGATCCAAATCCATCAGCTGAGGGGACTGAATGAAAAAGACAAGATTAGATATTATGTTTTTCAAAACTCTGGAACTGAACTAATAAGAAAATTAAATGTGTAAATTAGAACTTTAGCTATGGATGAAATGGAGGTAAAAACATTTTTTCTTCTGTTTGCAGCAAAGTATATGATATTCTATAGGAATGTTTGAACAGGAAGTTTGGATGACAATGGATGTGCATGAAGGGAAAATACTGCATACTTTTAGTGCAATAATTGTGAACTGAAAAGAGGGAAATATTAGAAAGTGGGAACAACCTAAGTTTTTTTTTTTTGTGGGGATCATAGGAAGTTACTAGGCTATTGGATCTGCGGCCCTTACAGGCCTAGCCAAGAATTTAGCCCATGTTCTGACAAGTCAGCACATGATGCCCTGTCCAGCAGGGACACAGGTGGAATCCCAGGGGTACATTTTCTGTTCCTCATCCAACAATGGTAGCAATGGTAATTAGAAAGTAGAGTAAAGAAGCATTTACTGCCCAGATAACTTTTTATGATAAGGTATCCTCACTTAATGATCATGAGTGAAACTGTGCAGTGATATATCCAAACCTATCTAAGGCATTTGTGAGTCTGAAACATACTTATATACTACATTTCCTGGCTGGAGCAAAAGTCAACCATAAGATGGGTAGCAAACTGGATAACTGGCCATTCTCAATCTGTGATACTACAGGGAACTAAATCTACTCTGAAATTACCATCCATTGGGTTTTCTGCTGGGACCCAGTCTGTTTAATATGGTTCTGGCTGATATGCCAACTTCAGAATGCTTCTGGTTGATAACATGCACAGATAACTATCCAAATAAATAGCACTGCAGAGCTGACTGAATTAAATAAATATTTAAATAAAATTAATGAATGTGCAGCTAAAGCAGGTTTGTATTTCAATTATAAAAATTTTGAGTATACTAGATAAGATTAGCCAGTTGAAAGAACCAGCTGTTACTACTAATTAAAGACTCGAGATTTAGATGGCAAGTCAAGACATCAAAAATAAAGCTGTGAAACAAGTGGCATTAGCTCTTTATACTTTTGACACAAACAATGCTAAAGTACTGACAAGTGTGTTTACGTCTTTTTTCAGACCCATAACTGACTTGAATTTATTACCTTTTTTATAATCTATCAATGTCTGAAATCATAATCTTAGAGAATCTGCAAAGATACTACACTAAAAGAGTAAACAGTCTAAAAAATGTCATACTCTGACAGATTATAGGCGCTCAATTTCTATAGTATAATGTATAGCTTAGTAAGGGGAAAGATTTGTTTGGCATTTAATGCCACAATAAATGATAAACTAAGAAATGACATTACTTTGACTATAACTAACAAGATCCATGACTAAGAACTAGAGTACATTATAGTGAATAACAGAACTATTAAAAGACACCTTTTTGAGGTGGTTGATACCAAGAATATGAAAGAAATTTCTCATCCATGTCAGAGATTCTAGGCATATTTAAACACAGACAAGATAAGTACATATGGGATAACAAATATACACCTAGTATGTCAGAGAGTACAGTACCGACAAGCTAGAAGACTGTTTTGCAGGAGCAAAATAAAACTATGTAAACTATGAAACTCATTTGGTGTGTGCTATAAGAACATGTCATGAAAATTCCTGGATGAAGGTTATGGTAAATGCATGGATGGATGAATGGGTGGAAAAATAAATATCATGAGAGGAACTAAAGAAGAGTGTCTATTTGTACTGCTAATAAATTCAACAACAGAAACATGCATGTGTGGAATGACAAAAACAAGATGGGAGAAAAAGAAAGGAATTGTACTTCTTAATCATTGGCCATATGCAGATTATCTGGTTATTGTGGCTAAAAATAAGGAATGGAGTCAGATTGTGGCACTGATTGTAAACTGACTAAAAAGCTGTATTACAATTAAATAAGCTGATAAAATTAAGAAAGGTAATGGGATATATTTTACTAGAAAATAAATAAGTATATTACGAGTAAAGTTTGGACAGTATGAAAGTAGGACAATGGTCAGAAATAATAAAAGGGAAAAATACTACCTTAGTGGAAAAGTTTTAACTTTTCTTTTAAAAAAATGTCTATATGTTAAAATACTTGCAGATTAGGAAAATTAGCATGCTAGTACATGTTTCCAGCTAAAATGGAGAGAGAACTATTAAGAATTTTATTTTTCAGTTTTATCTGGGGTCAGGACTGAACCCAGGTAGAAAAAGGGCAATATATAATAAAAAAAAAGAAGGAGGTCTGAGTTAAAAAAATACAGCATACTTAGGACCTATGCATAATTTTGGGGGCAATAAAGAATGTAAATGAGAGAGAAACAAATGATGGGGAATATGTTATATGTGAAAAATGAAGAAGCACTGAAATGTGAAGAGCAGAGCAGCAGTAAATAGGAAACGATGGAAGGAAAAGAATGTGAAACTAAGGCTGAATTATGGCAAGTAAAAGTCAGTGCAGCTGATATGAACAGGAATGAATGGTATAACATGGTTGCACTGGCATATCCTTGAAAGGAGTTTAAAAAAGTACAAGGGAAACATTTGTGAATTGTTAAAAAGTGGGGGATGTTTCTGGAACATTTTGTTGGATAAATTACCAGTAAAAGGTAATATAAAATATAAAGTAATAGAAAAACATAGTGTAATTTTGGAATGCAGACAAAATGTACTGTTTTAGAGAAATTTAAAAAAAATGAATATAAATGAGAAGGATTTGGAAATATAATATTTATTTATTTTTATTTATTTTACATTTGTTTACCGGGCTAGTATGACTGGATACATGTACATTTTCAGTAGAGGCCCCAGGAGAAAAGCTCCACATAAAAGACAAGAAACAAAAATAGAATATAACATAACATTATAGTAAGTTACAGATTGCGTGTCAGACAAAAAAGTTAACAGTAATGATAGAGGAAAAAATATACAATAAAACACAAACAGAAAATTCCCCTTATAACCAGTACAATCTACAGTAGTACAGAAATTCAGATATCAAAGTTGTTTTACAGCTACATCTTAAAGTTTCAACATTAGGACATATAGGTGCAAGGTAGGGTTAATCTGGATTAGAACAGGGACATAACCAATGTGTTATAAGATGGTATTTAAGGTTTTTCTTAAACAGTGTAAAGGAGGACAATGATGTTAGTTCATTAGGGAGTTGGTTCCAATTTTTGCCCACTGCATTAGAGAACAGGGCACTTCCTGCCATGTTGTTAGATTTGCAGGTAGCAACATGAAGTTTCCTTGATGATTGTAAAGTGTCGAGATTTCTATATTGGGTGATAAGGCTAGAGAGTATTGGGGTATTTGTGGGGTGGTAGAGGATCTTATGAGCAATAGTCAGTTGGTTAAAGTGGATCTGATTCTGAAATTCTAACCAATCTAACTGTTTCAGGTTGTTAAAATGATGAGTCTTGAAAGGAGAAGCAGTAGCAAATCTGGCAATGTTGTTATAAGAGGTTTCCAGTTTGTGTAGATTGTTTTTAGACAGGTTTGTATATATTGATGAAGCATAGAGAAGATTGGAGATGAGATGGGAAAGGGAAACAGTGGCCCTGGCTAAGGGAGAGAGGAAAGGCCTTATTTTGTAAAGAGATCCTAGTTTCTTGTTGACATTTTTTATGGTATTACTGATATGGGTATAAAAGTTTAGGTTAGTATCTATAGTTACCCCTAGAAGTTTAGTATTAGGATCAGGGGATATAGGTATGCTATTATTGGAAGAGACTGAGAAATTGATTAGGGGTGACTTCCTTGTAGGAGAAAAAAGGAGGAGTTTAGCTTTTTTAGGGTTCAAAAGGAGTCAACATTGTAGGAACCAGTTCTCTGTTATATTAAACATGTTTTGGGTTAGAAACTGCAGATGGGTTTGTGGTTTGGAAGAGCAGGTTATTGTTGAGTCGTCTGCATATTGTACATAGTTTGCTTGGCGAATAGCTTGGTTTAACATTATCTGCACTTGATGAATATAAATATGATATTGTAAAGAAAGTATGATGAAGGAAGGAGATGTAAAATTGACAGACGGGACAACATATTGTTTGCAGCAATATAGCTATTGTGCAAATATTAGATGGATTATTGTATAATAAAACTAGAAAAGATGAAAACATGTTAGCTGAAATAAAAAAAAACAAGGTTATTGAGAAAAGGAAGAAAGGATGAGGATAGATGGATGGGTTAAAAGGTAAATGAAACAATAATCGAATGATGTTAATATAATAATAATGTGATTCTGACAACATGAAGATATAAATATTATTAAGTTGGAAATGAAAGTGTAAATATTGTGACAATGAAAGTGCAGATAATGTTAAAATGCAAATAGTATTAAGCTGTATACATAAATAAAGCACCTCTACTCCTTTTTGACAAGTGCAGTGAGATATTTTACATCTATCTGAGCTAACACCAGCTAAAGGCCAGAATGGAGAGATGATAAGTCAGCAAGTTAAGGAGAGAAGGATTGCTGGAATTGAATTCATCCTGAAATTTTGATGAGTATCTTCACTAGGTAAACCCTGTTTTTCAAAAAATCTCAACAAGATGCTACTTATATACAGACTGTATTTTCTATGGCATATATCATGGCTAGGAGAAGGTTAAAAATAAAGAAGAGAGCTAGGTGCACAAGACCCAGGATAAAATAGTGCCCAGTCCTGGTAGACACACTGGTGCAAGGATTGAAAAAAATGACAGTGTAGAATCCTCAAGACACAGAAACATTCCTACAATGGGGCTATGCCATTGTAGAAGGAAGGAGCAGTCCACAAAAATCACAAAAACTGATAGGCCAAAAAAGAGCCACACAGATGACAGAGTGGACTATTGAGGATAGGGAAAAATATATACTGTTACTATTATGCAATAAGCCCAGAATTTCCAGACAAAAGACATATGCAAAATTAAGAGAAAAATTAGAGGAAAGAAAAATACTTCCACAAGAAAAATTGTCAAAAGCTTCAAAT
The DNA here is from genome assembly GCF_019279795.1 of Protopterus annectens. Classification (NCBI taxonomy): domain Eukaryota; kingdom Metazoa; phylum Chordata; order Ceratodontiformes; family Protopteridae; genus Protopterus; species Protopterus annectens. The sequence continues at coordinate 1,490,171,259 of NC_056744.1, read as the reverse complement.
AAAAATTTGTGTTCATTAATACAACAGATCCATGAAAAGCACTACATAGACCATGAAACCTTGTGCCATCTGGAAAAAGAAGGAACTGAGGAATTGCAAAAATTTAAAGAACAAAATCTAGAGACTTTTGAAGGGTTTAAAAAATAAATATGGGCATAGGAAAGAAAGAGAGATCTGATATGGTGCAATATTTTTGCAAAGGAAAAAGCCAAACTAATCAACACACAATAGGCAACCTCAAAGATATTAGTAGAGAAATACAGGCAAAGGCATCCAGATATGGAACATTTCACAATAAAAAAATAAGATCACAAAGAGGGAACGCAGAACAGAAGACTAGTCAAGTAAAAGTTAAAAAAAATAGAATTGAAAGTTATGGGAAACATGCAAAGTGAAGGATTCAATGTAGAAAGTCTAACAAGGTTATATCACAGAATGATGGAACAATGATTCCCCAAAGTAAGGAGAAACAAGAGGAGCAGGAGACATTTAGAAATATGGACATGGGAAAGAAAAAGAGGATTAATTTGGTGCAATAGTTATTGCAAAGGAGAAAGCAAAACTAATAAATGCAAAAAGAACAGTACCAAAGATATTTGAAAAGAAATACAGGAAAAGGCATCTGGAGATGGAAAATTTTACAATGCAAAAAATACGAAAACAAACAGGAAAAGTAGAAAAGAGGATTAGTAATGGAGAAGTTAAAGAAACAGAAATTAAGGTTGAGGATTACTTGCAAAGTGAAATATTTACTGTACAAGATTTAACTCAGATAACAACACAGCAGGACAGAGCAATGGACACCCAAATTAACGAGAAACCAGTAAAGTAGGAAGCATCTGATCAGTTGATATATGAAGATTCTTTGGAATCTTCCACAGGAAACCAGTGAAAACCTTCAGTTGGAACTGGACAGCAAGGGAAAGAACAGGAAACTATGGTAACTCTGACACAGTCGGTGTTGTGGAGTGATAGGCCAGTGAATTCCCATACAAAAGAGCAATGGATGACACAGGGTGAAACTGAAGAGAACATGGCAAAGAAGATGCTCTGGAACTTTCTATAGAATGCCCGCAAGAAATGGAGAACAAAGAATGTGACTTCAGTTTAGAAGAAAATGATCTAAGAGATGAGTTGCTTGACTTAAAACAGATGAATAGACATATTAAGATCAATGAAAAAAATACACTGCAGAAGATCAGTAAAACCCCAAAAGTTAGAAGTTTGATAAATGAACACAGTAATTAGGACTGTACATGTAAAGTCATGCAATATAACAGAAGTAAACAGGATATATTACTGTGCAGCTAAATTAATAACAGATAAAGACCTATCACAAGAATACAGGGTAGTAAGGGAAAGGAAGGGGAGAAACTGAATGCCATCATGGAAGTTTCAAACAGAGAAAACTATAAAGCAATTAAGACAAGAAGTGTCACTGTTAGAAGAGAATGAAGAGGGAACAAATCAACAAAAATACTCAGATAAATAGATGTTGATAAAAGCACCATGCAGTATTATAACAGATCGTGATCTATGGTACACTATTGTAAATGATAAACTAAAAATATCAGCGCAGGTAGAAAAACTTAGAAAATATGCAGATAAATATAAAGGGAAGTACAAAATAAGCAATTTGTTGATTATCCAAAAAAGTTTTATAGAGAATTGGGAAATAAGTTAAAAGGAATTGAAAGACCACCAAAAAAAAGAAGAAACAGATACATTTTGGAGAAATATTTATGAAGATCATGTGGAACATAACAAGATGCTAAATGGATAGAAGAAGTAAAAGAAAGAATAAGAAGTTCATCCCATGTCATATCCTGTACATTTGAAGTACTGGCCAGAGAGAGATTAAAACAAAGTTAATGAAAGCCTCTAACTGGAAAACCCCAGTCCTAGATGTAGTACCTAACTTCTGGCTAAAAGTATTAACATCTCTGCAAAAAGATTTAGCCATGAGTAAAAGCTATTTATATGCACAACTGTAGAACAAACAAAATGCACCAGTCTTGCACTAACAAACTTGTGTTTATTTATAGAATAAGATAAAAAGCATAAGCGCTTTCACGATAATTCCTATCGCTTCATCAGACAACTAAACAATTAAAAGTTACAGTTTATGTAACATTTCAAACTTGTCAGCTGATATGAACAGGCCAATAACAAAAGACCCAAATCTTAAAAGGTCCACAGCAACCATAAAAAACATATAAAAAATATATAAAAACATATAAGAAAATTCTTTAAGAATTTGTTAGTTTCTATTTATATGCGCACCCTGAACAGACACCAGTCTGATTAACAACAGGCAAAAAAAATGTTCCTTCTTAACAGCGAAGCTGAAAGCTATCCTAAAACTATAGACCAATAACTTGCCTTCCAATGATGTATATACACCGGAACTGATGCCGACAGAGTTTATAATCATTTAGAAGAAAAATAAATTATGGCAATAGAACAAAAGGCAATAAAAATTTTATAAAGGAAAGTCATGTGGAACAAAGGATCATTTGTTGTTAAAGTCATAATGGAGAACAGTAAAGAGGGAAGAATATAAGTATTGGTATGGATAGATTACAAAAAAGCATTTGACAGTATCCCACATTCATGGACAAAAGAGTGATTAAAAATGTATAAGATACATCCTACACTGAGAGACTAAATCACAGCAACCATAAAATAGTGGTGTACCAGTTTGCAGTTAAGCCATGATAAAGTTCAAATTATTATTCCAGGGATAAAAATTCAAAGGGAGATATGCCAGGGTGACTCTCTGTCATCACTGCTCTTTTGTCTTGCCCTTAACCCATTAAGCTGACTACTTAACAGATTAGGTCATGGTTACAACTTGGCTCTCAGAAAGCAACAAGGTGTAAAGACTTCTTATCCTCTCTTTGTAGAGGATTTACAACTGTATAGTTCATCAGCTGAAGAACTGAAAACAACTGCAAGTGGTCAAAAACTTTTTCAGATGATATAAGAACATCATTTGGTCTTGATAAATGTGCAAAAACAATCTATAAAGCAAGAAAGTTGCAGCAGCCAGAAAACATCAGCTTGGGACAAGAATGTGATATAAAAGAACTTGCGCATGAGGGAGTGTATATTTATTTGGGAATTGCTAAAGTGTCAACAATAAAATGTGAACAAATGCAAATAAAACTTAGTAAGGAATTTTTTAGGAGACTTAAATCAATTCTGAAAACAGTGTTGACACCTTGGAACAAAGTTCAAGCTATAAATCAATTTGCTCTTCCTGTCCTAACTTAGAGTTTTGGAATTGACTGACTGGCCCCAAAAGGTGTTGGATAGATTGGACAGGAGAACAAGAAGGATTCTTCATCCTCATCAAATCATCATCTTCTTTCGGCTGTTCCTGTTAGGGGTCACCACAGCAGATCACCTGTTTCCATTTCTTCCTGTCCTCTGCATCTTGCTCTGTCACACCAACCACCTGCATGTCCTCTCTCACCACATCCATAAACCTTATCTTAGGCCTTCTTTTCCTGTTACCTGGTAGCTTCATCCTTAGCATCTTTTTCCCAATATACTCAGCATCCCTTCTCAGCACATGTCCAAACCAACATAATCTTGCCTCTCTGGATTTGTCTCCAAACCTTCCAACCTGGGCTGACCCTCTAATATATTTATTTCTAATCCTGTCCACCCTCATCACACCCAGTGCAAATCTTAACATCTTTAACTCTGCCACATCCAGCTCAAACTCCTGCCTTTTTGTCAATGCCACTGTCTCCAACCCATATAACATAGCTGGTCTCACTACCCTCTTGTAGACCTTCCCTTTCACTCTTACAGGTACTCGTCTGTCACAAATCACTCCTGACACTCTTCTCCACCCACTCCATCCTGCCTGTACTCTCTTCTTCACCTCTCTTCCACACTCACCATTACTCTGAACTATTGACCCCAAGTATTTAAACTCAGCCACCTTCGCCACCTCTACTCCTTGCATCCTCACCATTACTCTATCCTCCCTCTCATTCACACACATATATTCTGTCTTAGTCCTGCTGACCTTCCTTCCTCTTCTCTCTAGAGCATATCTCCATCTCTCCAGGGTCTCCTCCACCTGTTCCCTACTCTCATTACAGATCACAATGTCATCTGCAGACATCATAGTCCACGGGGAGTCCTGTCTGATCTCGTCTGTCAACCTGTCTATCACCATTGCAAATAAGAAAGGGCTCAGAGCTGATCCTTGATGTAACCCCACCTCCACCTTAAACGCATCCGTCACTCCCACCGCAGAACTCACCGCTGTCACACTACCCTCGTACATATCCTGTACCACTCTTACATACTTTTCTGACACTCCTGACTTCCTCATACAATACCACAACTCCTCTCTAGGCACCATGTCATATGCTTTCTCTAAGTCTACAAAAACACAATGCAACTCCTTCCGATATTCTCTGTACTTCTCCATCAACACTCTCGGAGCAAAGATCGCATCTGTAGTGCTCTTTCCTGGCATGAAACCATACTGCTGATCACTAATCATCACGTCCCTTCTTAACCTTGCTGTGACTGATCAATTTTATCCCTCTGTAGTTACTACAGCTCTGCACATCGCCCTTATTCTTAAAAATCGTTACCAAAACACTTTTCCTCCATTCCTCAGGCATCCTCTCACTTTCCAAGATTTCATTAAACAATCTGGTTAAAAACTCCACTGCTATTTCACCTAAACACCTCCATGCTTCCACAGGTATGTCATCTGGGCCAACAGCCTTTCCATTCTTCATTCTCTTCATAGCTATCCTTACTTCCTCCTTGCTAATCCATTGTACTTCATGATTCACTATCCACACATCATCCAACCTTCTCTCCTTCTCATTCTCTTTCATTCATCAACCCCTCAAAGTACTCTTTCCATCTCCTCAACACACTCTCCTCACTTGTGAGTATGTTTCCCTCATTATCCTTTATCACCTTTACCTGCTGCACATCTTTCCTAGCTCGGTCCATCTGTCTAGCCAGGTCCTTTTGTCCCTCCTTAGTGTCCAACCTTTCATACAACTCTTCATATGCCTTATCCTTAGCCTTCGCCACCTCTCTCTTTGCCATGCACCTCATCTCCTTATACTCCTGTCTACTTTCTTCATCTCTCTGACAATCCCACTTCTTCTTTGCCAACCTCTTTCTCTGTATACTCTCCTGTACTTTCTAATTCCACCACCATGTCTCCTTGTCCTCTTTCCTCTGTTCAGATCTGATACCAAGCACCTTTCTAGCCGTCTCGCTTACTAGCTCTGCTGTAGTTAACCAGCTATTTGGTAACTCTTCACTGCCACCCAGTGCTTGCCTTAACTCATCCCTGAACTCCACCTCACAATTACCCTTTTTCAATTTCCACCTCTTGATCCTTGGTGCTGCCCTCACACTCCTCCACCTCTTCTTGATAACCAATGTCATCCTACAAGCCACTATCCTATGCTGCCTAATGACACTTTCTCCAGTCACCACTTTACAGTCTCCAATCTCCTTCAAACTGGCTCTCCTACATAAGATATAATCCACCTGTGTGCATCTTCCTCCACTCTTGTATGTCACCCTATGCTCCTCCCTCTTGTTAAAATACGTATTCACCACAGTCATGTCCATCCTTTTCGCAAAACCCTCTACCATCTGACCTTCTGCATTCCTTTGTTTAACACCATACCTACCCATCATTTCCTCATCCCCTCTGTTCCCTTCACCAACATGCCCATTGAAATCTGCTCCAATCACCACTCTCTCACCCTTGGGTAAAGTCATCACCACTTCATCCAATTCACTCCAAAATTTTTCTTTCTCATCCATTGCACACCCAACTTGTGGAGTATATGCACTAACAACATTCATCATTACACCATCAATTTCCAGCTTTATAAACATCATTCTATCCGACACTCTTTTCACCTCCAAAACACTCTTAGCATACTGTTCCTTCAGAATAACTCCTATGCCATTTCTTCTCCCATCCACACCATGATAAAATGATTTATAAAAATCAGTGCATGCCAAGATTATATATTCCCAGTTCTGAAGGAGGTATGGACCTCTCCGAAATTGATTACATGTATAGATCTGCAATTGAGGGACTGCATACATATCTGCTGACCTCACAAGTCCCAAATCTAGTGAAAGTTTTGAAACATAAGGAGAATAAATCTAAGATGAGTGCCCTGCTTAATTTGGCAAAAGCATATAGGCATCAAGCGGAAATGGAATTCAAACCAGAAGTAGATAAAAATCAGGGGCAAATGAATGTGCCAAAAACATAAGAAAGAATTTAAGATGAAGGATCAGATGAGAAAAGAAAGAAATGTGGAAAATGCATAAATACAGTTGCAAGTATAGAAAACTCTTGGAACAACCTCATGTTGAGCAGGATTGAATGTAGAAATGGTTAAGGAGAGGTTAATTTAAACCAAAAGATGAAAGGTTAATACTAGTGACCCAAGACAGTTGACTACGTACATGTTGATTTACAAAGTCGATTGAACATGTGGGAGAAACAGACAAATGTAGGTTTTGTAAAACAGAATTGGAAACAGTCACACATGTTGCTGCTGGCTGTGATATACTAATGGCAGAAGGACTGTATACTGAAAGGCATTATAATGTGGTAAGATTGTTGCATTGGGGATTGTGCAAACATTATAATATTGAAGTAGCTGAAAAACACTGGAAACATGATCCACAAAGCATCAAAGAAAATGATGAAGTTTATACCACATGGTATCTCCCTTTACCAACAGTTCAAAAAATAGATGCAAGCAAACCAGATATAGTAGTGCATGAAAAGAAGACAAAAGTAGCATTGATTACTGAAATCACTACACCCAGTGACTACAGTGTCTTACGTACAAAGAGACACAAAGGCATAAAATACCAGGATTTGCAGGCATAAATGAGAGCAATGTGGACGAAAGATACCCAGATGGTTCCAGTATTCGTAGGAGCAACAGATCTTATAAAAAAGAATTTACAATCATATTTAGATATGTTACCAATACATGTAACTCCATATAAACTGCAGAAAGAGTCATTACTGAGCATTATGGGTGCTGTGAAGATTGAAACAATACTAATTTCATGAACTTTAATCATACTTTGACTTAGAAATGGGGTACATTCCAGTCATGGTATTAGAAACCCAAAATACTTGGAGAAATTAAAAAGTGAGAAACTTTCATCTAGTGTCTGATCAGAAGGGAAGCACACTCAGAGATATAACCTCACCATTAAACTGCTCTGCATTGTCAGTACCGGAATAATAATATTTAACTCTTTATGGTTCTTATTTGCTTTAATAAACATCCTAATTTGCATGCATACATTGGTGAAATGCATATTTCTGTCTTTATATATTTGGCCTTCTGCTAACCTGGTGGAAAGGCTCATCCATATCTTTATCAGCTATGATCTAAACCAGCAACAGACAATGCAGAATAAGCAATAAAGTGACTACAAAAAAGTACCTAATCTTAAGCATATAAATGTAACAATGGCACCATATTTTACATATTCATCCAGCAATAACAGGATTAGTGTATTTCTACTAACACAAGTTTGCAGTGCAATTTAAAACATTCACACTTTTAAAGAAGGTTAGAACCAAAATTATTTCCTGGAGACTGCTGATCACCAGAAAGCCTAATAAATGCTTTATAGGTGACAGCTTGGAATCTGTGCTTATATTCTGGTCCTGGTGAGAGAATGAGCAGAGTGCATTGATTCCTGACTGCTTCTGGCTGGAGACTGAGTGTCTGTGCTTAACATTCCTGATTGGTCTGGTTGCTATTTAAGGCATCTACCAGGAAAAGGCTACAAGCCTACAGACCCTTGCATCATCTGAGACAAGACTGTGGCTCACCAAAGAGGCTGTGGACTTTGCTCATCTATGGATTGCTGCTAACATTTTGCATCTGGTGAGAGAAGCAAAGGAGTATTGTATCCCAACAGAGTGAAGCTGTGGTGAGACCAGCATTAGTAGTAGCCAGGCAGTAGCCATTCATGCGACTTCCCTCTTTTCTTCATTCTTGACAAGCTAATTCTGTGTTTTCAGTAAGTACTGCTTGATTTCTTCCTAACTTTAGAATATCTGCCTAAATGCTTCATCTTTAAATTTTCAGGGTCTATGTATTAGTTTCCCCTCAAGTGTTAGGCAGTGCTCTGTACAGACTCAGACACTTCAAGTGACATTTTTCCTGTAAAAGGCTTCAGTACTTAATATAATGAGCTCATATCCAGGCATGTCTAAAGGTCAGTTCCCTGTGCTTTCTCCTGTCAACCTGGTGAACCTGGGCATCCTGAGGCAATGTAGCAGCTGCCTCATGTACACAGACAATGCTCTCCTCTTACCTCCCAACACTATGACTTGTGAGACATGCACATATATAACCAAACTGGTAGCCAAGCACTCTCCAGCCAAGACTGGATTAGCCAGTCAAGAGAAGGTTAACACCTGCACCACACCACATTCAACACATAGCCCTCCAGAACTTACACCAACACAACCCTCACATAGTAACACAAAACACACACCTATTTTCATGGAGGCTTTCAATAAATGTCTGCCCAAACAACAAAGACCTCCGAGATAGAAATGCAAGCAAGCACCACATCCCAGCACAAACTATGAGACACATAGCTCACATAAACAGTGCGCCACTCAACCAAAGGCCATAAGGCAAAACAACTTACCCAATATACTAGTCATTAGTGACTCAATATAGTAAAGCACACTGATGTCCCACTCACTAGGTTGAATAAGGAGAAAGTTACGGTCAGCTGCCTATTGAGTGCCAGGATGCACCACATAACGCACGCACTTAGGTCACTCCACAACAGATACAAATATGACTCTATCATTGTCCATATTGGTATGAATGACCTGAGATGTACCTATCTAGACTACATGAAAAGAGACATAGAGGAGCTCTCGGATCTTGTATCCCAGGCAGGTATGACCCTAGCTCTAAGTAGCATCCTACTGTCACCCAGAATGATACCACAGTACAAGCAAAAAATTATTGACTTCAACAATTGGTAAGTTTCTGGTGTCATTCTAAGGGGATCCAGTATCTGTATGCCTGGGATAACATGATCGACAGACCTTAATGTATTTCCAGAGATGGCCTGCACCTGTCACCCCAGGGATTCTGAATACTGGCCAAGGCTCTTACCACCCCTATAGTGCCTTTTTTAGGCAATACCCTGAAGACAAAATTACCACCATAATAGCTACAAGCAAACAAAATCTGAGGGTTATGCTACTCAATGCTAGAAGTCTAACTCTTGAAATGCACATGCTCAAAGCACTCCTTAAAATGGAGAACACTGATACCTGTGCAGGGACCGAGACCTGTTTCAAGGCTCCGGAGAGCACCCCAGTACTACCACTCTATAATTCATACCAAACCTTTCTGCCCCTAAACCTGGACCGAAGCACTAAAGGCAGTGGTGTCTCCATATTCATAAAGGATATGCACACCTCCAGATTAGTAGCCCAACATAGCGCATCAGAGATACTTCAGGTACAACTAACACTGGGTAAAACTGCAGTCCAGGTTGTAGCCTGCTATAGAATCCCCACCATGTCCCAAGAGTCCCACTCCACATTCCTAAACACACTGGAAAATATTAGGGTACAACCCAATACCCTAATACTGGGAGACTTTAACTACCCCTCCATTAACTGGGAAAATTACTCATGTACCAACACACTTGCTCAAAGTTTTCTGGAATTCATTAATTCCAATGCCCTGGACCAACTCATTCTTATCCCCATCAGGGGTAGAAACATCTTTGACCAGGTCATTACTAACATGGGTGACTGTTGTTCAACTCCTCCCTGGTCAGATCTGACCACAAGCTAATCACCATGGATATCCACATCCCACCCTCACCCCCCCAAAAAAAAAGAAACCACTGTAAAAACTTCTCCAAAGCCAATTTTTGGCTTCTAAAAACAGAGGTGGCTAACTTCACGACACTCATGCAAATGGAAAGTAGGTGCATGACTGCTGAATCATACACTAATGCACTGTTTGAGCACATACACAAGTGCATGGACTGTGCCATACCAAACAGAACCAAGACGCCCTCCTCCAAAAAATGAAGCCAATCTGCTGGTCCCCCACCATAAACAAACTCAAAACAGAAGGAAAAAACTGTTGCAGAAAAGGGTGAATTCCCAAGACTGGAAAAACTCCCTCATTAGCCTCAGCAAAAAACTGAGATCTGTCATCAAATCCTCTAAAGCTAGCTATGAAAATAAAATTGCTGCAGATTCTAAAGGCAATCACAAGGCATTCTATAGCTATGTCAAGAATCTACATGGCAATACTCAGATCTGCTCTGAGTTACAGCACAATGGCAATACATATACAGAACCAATTGATACTGCCAGCATATTGGCTGACAGGTTCAATGTGAACTTTACCCCCTTTTCACCCACTAAAGGGCCTATCACAATACCTGAAGAATGCCAAGTCCCTATTATCACAGCTACACAGGTAAAAACCGCAATGTCAAAAGCCAAGAATACAGCTTCCATGGGACCTGATAATATCCCTGGCTGTGTTCTGCATGAATTACAAAGTGAACTGGCACCACAACTGAGAACCCTGTTCAATCACAGCTTCATTTCAGGATTTGTTCTTACCGAATGGTGCACTGCTACGATCATCCCACTCCACAAAGAGGGAGCGACTACCGCCCCATTAGTCTGACGAGTTTGATATGTAAGGCTATGGAACGCATTATCATGGACCTTATAAATATTGACATAGGGAATCTCCAAACTCTGGACCCCAGACAGTTTGGGTTTGTAAAAGGTAGATCATGCCTGCTCAACCTGATAGACTTCTTCAAGTCTGTCACCAAAGCTGTGGATGAGGGCAAGGTAATTCACACAGCCTACCTAGATCTTGCCAAGGCCTTCGACACCATCCCTCACTCAGGAATCATAGACTCACTAAACTAGGCATAAACCCCTATGTCATAAGATGGGTTGCTAACTGGCACACTGATGGAACCCACACTGTGAAAGTAGCGGACACCAAATATGACTACCGACCAGTTACAAGTGGTGCCCTACAGGGATCAGTCCTAGGTCCTCTCCTGTTTGGCATCTACTTCTCTGAAGTTCAAGCCAACACAAAGGGACTCTGGCTGACCAAGTTCACAGATGATTGCAAACTGGGAGCCATTACTGATTCTCTAACTAATGTAGATGTTCTACAAAAAGGCCTCACTGACACCAATGACTGGTGCCAGAACCATGGCCTTAAGCTCAATGCCAAAAAGTGCATTGTCATTCTCTTTGGTAAAAATTCGGTGCTAATGAACTACCACATAGGCAGTAGTCCACTAAATATTGAAGGTGTGATAAGAGACCTGGGGACACAGGTTGACAGCAACCTCTCCTTTGATAACCACATTGCCACTGTAGTCACAAAGTCCATCTATGTGGCACATCTCATTACAAAAGGTTTCTCATCCAGGAACAAAGAGGTCATAATCCCTCTCTACTCATCCCTCATTAGACCTGTTATAGAATACAACACCCCATTTGGTATGTACCTCACCAGACACCTACAACAACTGGAAAGGCCACAAAAATACCTCATTAAGAGGATCTTAGGCCTTAGACACATGCCCTATATGGCAGACTCAAAAACTCCAGCTATACTCTGATTCTTATCACCTACATAGAGGTGATCTCTGCTTGACCTACAAAGCCATGTCTGACCCAGAGCTGCTAGATATGCTACACCTAAAGAAATCCCAATCCCTCCATGTCACATGCTCCAGGGACCTAAACCTCATTACCAAAATAAACAGAACATGCGGGAGGGACAGGTTCCTAACCCACAGACTTCCCACACTCTGGAACAAATTTCCCATTCACGTCAAGCAGAGCCCTTCACTGGTCTTCTTTAAGAGAAATCATGACGAGTGGAGGGGCAATAGGAAGTTCACCCTGGGGATCACTTCAGTGGCCTTGCTTGACAGGAGCACTGGGAACTTTGGGTGGCATGATGTCAGGGAATCTTCTTGGGCTAGGCTTATTTAGGCTCCAGGGCAGTTAGCCTAGTACACACCTATGAACCAATGAACCTAAAATGTTTTATGTGAAGTTTCTGCTGCCTGGAAATCTTGTGAAATGTATACGAGACATACTTCCAAACTGAATCCAAGAGACACTCGAAGATAAGGTTAGCTCTTGATCTACATAATGTTTTCTCTGAACTCAAAAAATTTGAGATGCTTTGGATATACACACTAAATCCTGTAATGTACCTCCTCATGCATGTAAACACGTTACTCTGGCATCTCCTTCAACTGTATGTTGTCCTTGTGCCACCATTCAGCTACAGGCTGGGAACACCACCCTGTCACATGCAATGCTGAGGATATCACAGAGCTATACTTTTCACTCTTCAGAACTGAAGAGCAGCTCTCACTCCCAAGGCAAGGTGTGGCACCTTTACCTTATTCCAGTACCTGTACCTTTTGTGTCATAAATAGCAGCACTAGTGCAGTTCCAGTAAGAGAAAGATACAAATTCTAGCTTTAGTTCACCTATATTATAGTTATATAAGCAGTTTGGTAAACTATAACTACAGAGTTACAATATCATGTTAATGTATGTAATACAGTGCCAGTTTTGTAACAGACCTACTGCTTCTAATTCATAAAGGAAAAAGTGAAAGATCCAGTAATATGACACCAAGAATGAATAAAAATGTATGGGTATAGACTGCTCAGGAATGACAAAAAAGTGAGCAACACAGGTGGGGTGTCCATATAGATGCAGAAAGACAGCAAATGCAAGACCAGAAAGACCAGAGAGGGAGAGGAAGAAGAAGAAAGTCACCCCATGAATGAAGCAAGGGAGTGAACATGGTTAACATTTAGGGTGACCACTCTGGAGACTAAGATAGGCAAGCACATTAAGGGAAGAGAATGATAAACTGAAAAGGAAAAAAGGAGTAGGGTAGGAAGACGAGGGTTGTAGTTACAGGCGATCTGAATCTTCCTTAAGCAGACTGGGAGGATTCCAAGCTTCAGGGAACACAGTTGATGGAAGATTTTGAAATCTAGGCTACAATATTTTCAGCCAGCTGTTGAGGGAATAGTAAAATAAAGGAAATAATTCTGGATGTGATCCTGACCAAGGTGGAAGCATCAGAAATGGTCTGATGCCGGTGTCATTAACAAAACATTTAATTGCTTCCTGTAATTCTGATTTATTGCTTATTTTCATATATTTGTTTATTCTGACTCTTTGTTTTATAATTGAACATATCTGTTCATTTTATATTACTGTACCTAGGTCATTACTGGAAAAGGATGCTTGCACTCCACTCCACTTCACTTACGTGCAAATCAAGATCGGCCTACTTCATGTTACAAAGACAGGTGCAGTACTGCAGGACAAGGAGAAGTTTAAGAATGAATTTGAAATGAGTGAAAGATGGCAGCTGATGTTTGATGCAGACAAGTGTGAAGTACTACACTACTGCACTTGGACTAAGTGTTTCAGAGTAGGAAAAAGAAGTGGGAGTGTTAGCCACGCCAGCCCTCAACTACCATATGCAGAATGACAATGCAGAACAGATTTCTAAAGCAAAGAGATTATAACTCATGCAGCCTAGCCTTAATGATGATGCCAAACCCTAAGCAGTATTTATCATTTTGGAAGGCTGTACAAGAAAATGGTTACAAGGTAGCCCAGTGGAAAATGATCAGAAAGGGATGTGGGATGGACTGGAAAGAATATGACCCGAGGCTAGAGGAGCCAGGCGTCTTCTTACTAAAGATCTAAAGAAACAGAACAGAATATGATTCAAGTGCATAATATCATATCATATCACTGACTTAAGAAGAGTGGCAATCAGAACACAAAAAAGGGAGGAGGAAGACAACAGGGGGCAAAGGCAACAGGTTGAAGAGATCAATAACTCCCTGAATCTGCAAAAGGACTTCTTGATGGAGAGGGTTGTGAACCCATGTAATGTTGGAATGAATTACGGAAAGAGAATCCACACAGGCATACAAAAAAGTACAGAGGGAGTAAGGAGGATGACAGAGATGGAAGGGATGGAACATATTAAATGCATGGAAAGGGTATCTTACAAGGCTTACTGTCTCCTTCTGCCCCCAATCAAATGCAATCATTTAATGCCATATTTATATTTCTGGGTTTCTTTACAAACACATCTTGCTGCTCAAACTACATCAGATTGCAATTATCTTCCTGGAGATGCAGAGGCATAAAAACAGAATACAATCAGTTTTATTTCTTTCCCTCACTGCAATGGCAGCATGCAACATGCACTATATGCAAAACAAACCCAAATGATTCATGGCACAAGATTCTATTTCACCTGTTAATTTGAGTGAATTATTTCCTGCAACAGTTTCACTTTTCATGACAAAAATGTACTGGTTTATAAAGTGGATTTGCAAAAATACTAGCCTGATTAAAGAGTCAGTTAAGAATATGCCTTGCAAGGTGTTCTGCTGCAATATGTAAATTGTGATTATTTCTATTTTGACACTGTCATTGGGATTCAGAAATATTTTCTGCATCTCAATTGGCAAATTCAAGCAACAAGAGCCTATGTGCAGGGTGTGTGCTATTTACAGACCCACTGAATGCAAGCAGGGGAGGCCAAGCAGCATAGCTGTCAGCACTGTAATGTTAATGGCAGTTTAATGACTTGGTAAGGAGAAACATTATTAAAATGATGGACTAGAAGGAAGCAAATGAGGCTAAACAATATGGTGGAGCAATTCAGAAATGTATATACTGGAAAATTGTGGGAAACAGCAACAGTGGAATTAACCACTTTCAATTTCTATGGTTGCAGGAGTGGAATAGCAGAATGATGTTAGGGGGTAGCTGCACCATTAATTACCTTGTATAAGCAACAGCCTCTACTTTTGGTTGGTATTCACAATGTTGCTCATCATTGCCCTTGGATGTACAATGTCATCCAAATTCACTTACATGTCATGCACTTCATGACAAGGAAATTACAGACCGCTACCACATGGAGGGAGTTACCACGCAGGAGCTGGTTGAAATGTGTTACTTTCATTTGCAGGCCAGTGG
Organism: Protopterus annectens; assembly: GCF_019279795.1. Classification (NCBI taxonomy): domain Eukaryota; kingdom Metazoa; phylum Chordata; order Ceratodontiformes; family Protopteridae; genus Protopterus; species Protopterus annectens. Next base: position 1,490,156,117 of record NC_056744.1, on the reverse strand, counting down.
GAGTCATGGTATGTGTGGCTTTGGGAATACTAGTTACTTTCAAAGAATAATGGAGGGACATGCATGGGGAATCTCAGGAATCTGCCTGAAGGATACTCCACCAATTTCTCAATGCCATGCCAGAATACATGGAGGAATATGTGTGGCTTCCCTACCACAAAGGAGATAGTTAAGACAAAATTAGACTTTTCTAAAATAGCCAATTTCACTCAGGTCATATTCCTTCCAATCCATATGACACCCTTTCTGATTCTTTCCACTGGGCTGCTACCAGCAGACTTATATCTACTGACTGCACCTACACTGAAATAAAAGTTCCAACTGGTGAGCTGGGAAAAAGGTATGTTAATCGTAAAGGCTACCACTCCATCAACTGTCAGGTGGTTTGCAATGCACCTGATATAATCTACAATGTGAATGCAGGCCAACCAGACAATACCCATGACTCTCACATATGGTGCATGTCCAGTCTATATCAATGGTTTGTGATGGAAGCTCTTCCCTCGGAGCATCTTACTGGTAAAGCCAGATATAACCTGGAGCAATGGTTGATAACACCAATCAGAAATCGACAGACTGTAGCAGACTGTGACTATAACTGTGCTCTGACGCAAACCCAGGATTGTAGAACATGTGTTTGGGGTACAGAAACCATGCTTCTGTTTCTTGAATGTTTCTGGTGATGCCCTGCTGTATGACCCTGGCATACATATGAAGATATTCCCAGTATGGACAATGTTACATAATATAATACTAAGGAAACAGTTGCATCAGGGAACATGTGTGCACAATGAATATATTTCATCATACCAAACAGTGGAGATCAAGCAAGAAGAGATGCTGAAGGAGCCAGCCGTGGACTGTCTCAGACAAAGGCAGTTACAATATGCTCTGGCACTGGCCAAAAACCAGTGGCTGGCCCATGACTATGGGCCAGATTAAAGCAAAGCTACAGACAGCCTTTGCTTATCCATTCATAGATTGACCACACTGTGCATCAGAAATATGCTGTATAAGTAACTAAGTATAGAGGGCTGGGCACAGTTGTCATCATTCAGCCATCGTTATAGGTGAGGGGGACACAGTCTGCATTGTCTTCTGCTAGGAAGATGTGTGCATGATGTTTTAACCAAATAAACTTTTTGCTGTGTGTGTGTGTGTGTGTGTGTGTGTGTGTGTGTGTGTGTAAAATATGGGTCGGGATATATAGTAAACTGCTCTTGGAGGGGCACTGACACCATGCTCATGTATGTGTTGGAACTAGGTATTGAAGGTAAAGGTTTGTGTGTGTGTGTGTGTGTGTGTGTGTGTGTGTGTGTGTGTGTGTGTGTGTGTGTGTGTGTGTGTGTGTGTGCCAGAACACAGCATCAGCAGATTTATTAGTATTGTGGTGAGTTCTTACAGACAGGTCCAGAATACCCATGGGAGAGGTATGGGCACTCCAAGTACACCTCTGTTCAAGGGAGGTCTGTTTTGTTGGATGGTCAAAGCACTAACAAGCCTTTGCCTAGAGACAGACATACTGTATGAATGTAAGCAATAGGCCATATCTGATGTTCATATGTCATAAGCCCCATGCCTTCATGGACATCCATGTTAGACCCTACACACCTCCAAATGACATTATGGGGTGGAAATGATGGCACTGCGTATGCCTGACATAGGTTTTCCATGCCTATACTAACGATGATCATCAACACTTGAGGAAGATGTGAAGCAGCTGCATGATGTGTTCTTGGCATGCATCCTGTGGCAAAGGGAAGCCACAGTCATGCAAGCTGCCAAGAGCACATGTCTAGGATATCACACATATGGGATATGCAGTCCCTCTGATCTCACACACTCTGTATAACAATACCTCTCTACAAAGACTGAAGCATTGCTAGCCCATGTCACTACAATGCCCCTGTACATTTGTTGGGTTGCAGAAAGGGAGACCATTCAGTGAAAGGACAGGGACACCAATGGTGTCCATGGCCACCAGAATGTTTTGCACTTCTGTCCTCCCCATGCTCTATGGATCTTGCTGCATTTAATGGACCTGCATTGCAGAAACAAACCTTCTTTGCCGCAACTGTCTGTGACAATCTGCCTTATGCTGTCAGTCTGTGTATCTGCTGTGGGTTATACAGGTGCAAGGTCACATTCATTGATGGTGCGGATCTGGATTCCTCATGCTTGTGCTCAGCACAGACACTGTATTCTCTAACCATGCCAGATGTGCATCACCCTCATCGTCAGAGTCATAGTCTTTCCAACATCAGAGTGCAGTACATCCATATTAGAGAACCTGGACAGTATGTCACTTTTGCAGACATGAAATGAAAAATACCCATAATATGAAGAATCATCACCATAACCTTAATACCAGTGAACAAATGTCAAGCTCAACATGTAGTAGTAGTATAATGTAGTAAAACAGAGTTTGCCTTGTGCAGGTGCTCTTCTGCTTTGAACCTCTGATGTTCCTACACAAGATAGAAAACTACATTTAGTGATATGCTGTATGTACACAGTTAAGCAGTATGCATTCTCCATAACACTATGGATGCACACCAGTTGAGATTCTAGGAGCACACAACAGTTCCATACTGACTCCACCACCCCAACCTGGGATGTTGATGCTTCTAATCCCCCACCAAGAAAACCAAGGAACTCCTCTATTTCATTTAAAAGTAGTTCAGCTAAATGCCTGCTTCCCATCAACACAGCCTTCTTTGCCAGGTGGGCAGCATGGTATTGTGCACCAGGAATCATGTTAGTAGCCCAGTGTCTGTCCTGCTGGTAGTCCCTCCATTGGCCATTGGCAGCACTGATATCATTAACCATATGCGTCAGGCACAATCATGGTAGGACCTGTCATATTCCTCCTGGGTGACTACTCGTCAGTCATGAAGATGAAGAGCCTGCTACAAGATCTCAGTCTATACTTTGGAGGACTTGCTTTTTGGCCCTTCTGTTTTCCAGGCATTATGCCGTGTGGGGATGGAATAGAGGATACAGTTATGGATACATTTATTACATAGCAGCTTATATAGTCAACTTTTCCTGCAGTGGTGCTATGTGTCTATAAAATTTAAAGATTACCATACAACTACTGGCTTAAACCCACCATCGCAAATATTACTGCAGCACCCCACCCATAAGGTAACAGTGTAGCCAGTATAGATGTTACGCTTAGCTTGCATTTCAGTTCATCAAACAAGGGACTTTTTTCAAACAGACCTGTGACATGTTTTCTGTGTGACAGTTGCCCAATGGCAGCATTGTATTTGGTGTAGCTTTCTTTACATGAAATTATATGTACAGGCACCTACTGTGTGTATTTTTACTGATACAGACCACATTTAGCAAAAGGCAAAACCTATACGTGGTCAGTATACTGCAGACAAGATATGGGTTCTTTAACTAGGGATGAATAACAGATAGATTTTTTGGCTGCATTTAACGACATTTAGACAAGATCATATTCTGTATACCTTGTTTCACCTTGTAGGTGTTGTTTCCTATATCTGTAATATCATGCTGTTTTACTGGGTATTCCAAACCATTTGTACTGCAGCTCACTAAAAGCTATCTGACTCTTTGATTTTACTTAATTGAATTCTTTATTTTCATATATTTGTTTATTCTGACTCTTTGTTTTATAATTGAACATATCTGTTCATTTTATATTACTGTACCTAGGTCATTACTGGAAAAGGATGCTTGCACTCCACTCCACTTCACTTACGTGCAAATCAAGATCGCCTACTTCATGTTACAAAGACAGGTGCAGTACTGCAGGACAAGGAGAAGTTTAAGAATGAATTTGAAATGAGTGAAAGATGGCAGCTGATGTTTGATGCAGACAAGTGTGAAGTACTACACTACTGCACTTGGACTAAGTGTTTCAGAGTAGGAAAAAGAAGTGGGAGTGTTAGCCACGCCAGCCCTCAACTACCATATGCAGAATGACAATGCAGAACAGATTTCTAAAGCAAAGAGATTATAACTCATGCAGCCTAGCCTTAATGATGATGCCAAACCCTAAGCAGTATTTATCATTTTGGAAGGCTGTACAAGAAAATGGTTACAAGGTAGCCCAGTGGAAAATGATCAGAAAGGGATGTGGGATGGACTGGAAAGAATATGACCCGAGGCTAGAGGAGCCAGGCGTCTTCTTACTAAAGATCTAAAGAAACAGAACAGAATATGATTCAAGTGCATAATATCATATCATATCACTGACTTAAGAAGAGTGGCAATCAGAACACAAAAAGGAGGAGGAAGACAACAGGGCAAAGGCAACAGGTTGAAGAGATCAATAACTCCCTGAATCTGCAAAAGGACTTCTTGATGGAGGGTTGTGAACCCATGTAATGTTGGAATGAATTACGGAAAGAGAATCCACACAGGCATACAAAAGTACAGAGGGAGTAAGGAGGATGACAGAGATGGAAGGGATGGAACATATTAAATGCATGGAAAGGGTATCTTACAAGGCTTACTGTCTCCTTCTGCCCCCCAATCAAATGCAATCATTTAATGCCATATTTATATTTCTGGGTTTCTTTACAAACACATCTTGCTGCTCAAACTACATCAGATTGCAATTATCTTCCTGGAGATGCAGAGGCATAAAAACAGAATACAATCAGTTTTATTTCTTTCCCTCACTGCAATGGCAGCATGCAACATGCACTATATGCAAAACAAACCCAAATGATTCATGGCACAAGATTCTATTTCACCTGTTAATTTGAGTGAATTATTTCCTGCAACAGTTTCACTTTTCATGACAAAAATGTACTGGTTTATAAAGTGGATTTGCAAAAATACTAGCCTGATTAAAGAGTCAGTTAAGAATATGCCTTGCAAGGTGTTCTGCTGCAATATGTAAATTGTGATTATTTCTATTTTGACACTGTCATTGGGATTCAGAAATATTTTCTGCATCTCAATTGGCAAATTCAAGCAACAAGAGCCTATGTGCAGGGTGTGTGCTATTTACAGACCCACTGAATGCAAGCAGGGGAGGCCAAGCAGCATAGCTGTCAGCACTGTAATGTTAATGGCAGTTTAATGACTTGGTAAGGAGAAACATTATTAAAATGATGGACTAGAAGGAAGCAAATGAGGCTAAACAATATGGTGGAGCAATTCAGAAATGTATATACTGGAAAATTGTGGGAAACAGCAACAGTGGAATTAACCACTTTCAATTTCTATGGTTGCAGGAGTGGAATAGCAGAATGATGTTAGGGGGTAGCTGCACCATTAATTACCTTGTATAAGCAACAGCCTCTACTTTTGGTTGGTATTCACAATGTTGCTCATCATTGCCCTTGGATGTACAATGTCATCCAAATTCACTTACATGTCATGCACTTCATGACAAGGAAATTACAGACCGCTACCACATGGAGGGAGTTACCACGCAGGAGCTGGTTGAAATGTGTTACTTTCATTTGCAGGCCAGTGGGAGTCATGGTATGTGTGGCTTTGGGAATACTAGTTACTTTCAAAGAATAATGGAGGGGACATGCATGGGGAATCTCAGGAATCTGCCTGAAGGATACTCCACCAATTTCTCAATGCCATGCCAGAATACATGGAGGAATATGTGTGGCTTCCCCTACCACAAAGGAGATAGTTAAGACAAAATTAGACTTTTCTAAAATAGCCAATTTCACTCAGGTCATATTCCTTCCAATCCATATGACACCCTTTCTGATTCTTTCCACTGGGCTGCTACCAGCAGACTTATATCTACTGACTGCACCTACACTGAAATAAAAGTTCCAACTGGTGAGCTGGGAAAAAGGTATGTTAATCGTAAAGGCTACCACTCCATCAACTGTCAGGTGGTTTGCAATGCACCTGATATAATCTACAATGTGAATGCAGGCCAACCAGACAATACCCATGACTCTCACATATGGTGCATGTCCAGTCTATATCAATGGTTTGTGATGGAAGCTCTTCCCTCGGAGCATCTTACTGGTAAAGCCAGATATAACCTGGAGCAATGGTTGATAACACCAATCAGAAATCGACAGACTGTAGCAGACTGTGACTATAACTGTGCTCTGACGCAAACCCAGGATTGTAGAACATGTGTTTGGGGTACAGAAACCATGCTTCTGTTTCTTGAATGTTTCTGGTGATGCCCTGCTGTATGACCCTGGCATACATATGAAGATATTCCCAGTATGGACAATGTTACATAATATAATACTAAGGAAACAGTTGCATCAGGGAACATGTGTGCACAATGAATATATTTCATCATACCAAACAGTGGAGATCAAGCAAGAAGAGATGCTGAAGGAGCCAGCCGTGGACTGTCTCAGACAAAGGCAGTTACAATATGCTCTGGCACTGGCCAAAAACCAGTGGCTGGCCCATGACTATGGGCCAGATTAAAGCAAAGCTACAGACAGCCTTTGCTTATCCATTCATAGATTGACCACACTGTGCATCAGAAATATGCTGTATAAGTAACTAAGTATAGAGGGCTGGGCACAGTTGTCATCATTCAGCCATCGTTATAGGTGAGGGGGACACAGTCTGCATTGTCTTCTGCTAGGAAGATGTGTGCATGATGTTTTAACCAAATAAACTTTTTGCTGTGTGTGTGTGTGTGTGTGTGTGTGTGTGTGTGTGTGTAAAATATGGGTCGGGATATATAGTAAACTGCTCTTGGAGGGGCACTGACACCATGCTCATGTATGTGTTGGAACTAGGTATTGAAGGTAAAGGTTTGTGTGTGTGTGTGTGTGTGTGTGTGTGTGTGTGTGTGTGTGTGTGTGTGTGTGTGTGTGTGTGTGTGTGCCAGAACACAGCATCAGCAGATTTATTAGTATTGTGGTGAGTTCTTACAGACAGGTCCAGAATACCCATGGGAGAGGTATGGGCACTCCAAGTACACCTCTGTTCAAGGGAGGTCTGTTTTGTTGGATGGTCAAAGCACTAACAAGCCTTTGCCTAGAGACAGACATACTGTATGAATGTAAGCAATAGGCCATATCTGATGTTCATATGTCATAAGCCCCATGCCTTCATGGACATCCATGTTAGACCCTACACACCTCCAAATGACATTATGGGGTGGAAATGATGGCACTGCGTATGCCTGACATAGGTTTTCCATGCCTATACTAACGATGATCATCAACACTTGAGGAAGATGTGAAGCAGCTGCATGATGTGTTCTTGGCATGCATCCTGTGGCAAAGGGAAGCCACAGTCATGCAAGCTGCCAAGAGCACATGTCTAGGATATCACACATATGGGATATGCAGTCCCTCTGATCTCACACACTCTGTATAACAATACCTCTCTACAAAGACTGAAGCATTGCTAGCCCATGTCACTACAATGCCCCTGTACATTTGTTGGGTTGCAGAAAGGGAGACCATTCAGTGAAAGGACAGGGACACCAATGGTGTCCATGGCCACCAGAATGTTTTGCACTTCTGTCCTCCCCATGCTCTATGGATCTTGCTGCATTTAATGGACCTGCATTGCAAGGGGAAACAAACCTTCTTTGCCGCAACTGTCTGTGACAATCTGCCTTATGCTGTCAGTCTGTGTATCTGCTGTGGGTTATACAGGTGCAAAGGTCACATTCATTGATGGTACGGATCTGGATTCCTCATGCTTGTGCTCAGCACAGACACTGTATTCTCTAACCATGCCAGATGTGCATCACCCTCATCGTCAGAGTCATAGTCTTTCCAACATCAGAGTGCAGTACATCCATATTAGAGAACCTGGACAGTATGTCACTTTTGCAGACATGAAATGAAAAATACCCATAATATGAAGAATCATCACCATAACCTTAATACCAGTGAACAAATGTCAAGCTCAACATGTAGTAGTAGTATAATGTAGTAAAACAGAGTTTGCCTTGTGCAGGTGCTCTTCTGCTTTGAACCTCTGATGTTCCTACACAAGATAGAAAACTACATTTAGTGATATGCTGTATGTACACAGTTAAGCAGTATGCATTCTCCATAACACTATGGATGCACACCAGTTGAGATTCTAGGAGCACACAACAGTTCCATGCGAAGCTCCACCACCCCAACCTGGGATGTTGATGCTTCTAATCCCCCACCAAGAAAACCAAGGAACTCCTCTATTTCATTTAAAAGTAGTTCAGCTAAATGCCTGCTTCCCATCAACACAGCCTTCTTTGCCAGGTGGGCAGCATGGTATTGTGCACCAGGAATCATGTTAGTAGCCCAGTGTCTGTCCTGCTGGTAGTCCCTCCATTGGCCATTGGCAGCACTGATATCATTAACCATATGCGTCAGGCACAATCATGGTAGGACCTGTCATATTCCTCCTGGGTGACTACTCGTCAGTCATGAAGATGAAGAGCCTGCTACAAGATCTCAGTCTATACTTTGGAGGACTTGCTTTTTTGGCCCTTCTGTTTTCCAGGCATTATGCCGTGTGGGGATGGAATAGAGGATACAGTTATGGATACATTTATTACATAGCAGCTTATATAGTCAACTTTTCCTGCAGTGGTGCTATGTGTCTATAAAATTTAAAGATTACCATACAACTACTGGCTTAAACCCACCATCGCAAATATTACTGCAGCACCCCACCCATAAGGTAACAGTGTAGCCAGTATAGATGTTACGCTTAGCTTGCATTTCAGTTCATCAAACAAGGGACTTTTTTCAAACAGACCTGTGACATGTTTTCTGTGTGACAGTTGCCCAATGGCAGCATTGTATTTGGTGTAGCTTTCTTTACATGAAATTATATGTACAGGCACCTACTGTGTGTATTTTTACTGATACAGACCACATTTAGCAAAAGGCAAAACCTATACGTGGTCAGTATACTGCAGACAAGATATGGGTTCTTTAACTAGGGATGAATAACAGATAGATTTTTTGGCTGCATTTAACGACATTTAGACAAGATCATATTCTGTATACCTTGTTTCACCTTGTAGGTGTTGTTTCCTATATCTGTAATATCATGCTGTTTTACTGGGTATTCCAAACCATTTGTACTGCAGCTCACTAAAAGCACTCACAGTACAAAGAAGAAATGCTTAACAATCATCTCCATTAACAGTTACCCTCATCTGTGATACTATTTATTCATCTCTTGTTAAAAGGGTTAGCCCCACAAACCTATTGGTTTCTTTTCAGGGGAGACCTGAAGTGGTGTTTATATTACTAGGGGAAATTTAGCCAGAGCATCAGGGAACTTCCTCAACCGTTCTGTTTAGCGTAGAACTCCCTGCCTCCAGTATGGGTGCAGAGGCAGCTCAGAAAAGCAGGAAGAAGTATGTCAAGTTTTCAGCATGTGGATAAGATGGCTGGCAAAGGAAATGAGCATCGAAATGGAGTTCCACTATAAAGGTGGACAAACCTTTACAAGATTCCTAAACCATGTCTGAGGAGAAGCTATTCGAGGAATAATCACAATCTGGATATATTATTACAACCCTTCAATCGGGAGGGTTGCATGATGCTTACTTAAAGATCTGATAAATCAAAGAGAGACAGAGTGAGAAAGCAGCATGCTGGTGAAAGATTATTGATAATATACAAGAGAAGGTGGAAGAAATGACAAGAGAGAAGAAAAGGTCATATGTGCAGACAGTTAAAGAAAAGGAAAGGCAAATGGAGAAGATAAGGAAGGCAACAGAAAAATTTTAGTAAGATTAACTAGTAAAAAAGAGAAAGGACTTGAAAGGTATAATGTTTGCGATAATATAATTTCACCTCTGCCATTTCTTCTAAGGAGGTAAAAGATTTTATATATATATATATTAATAAAGATACATATTGTGACATTTTCTTTGTGTCAGAGCAATATATATAGAAACTGTTAGAAGAGTACAAAGCTAAGAACAGTTGCAATTCATGGAACTTACATGTTGTACAAATTCTTAACAAAGACACAAAAAAGAGAATTTTTATGCAGTTTCAAACTGAAATTGAAAAAGAAGTATTAACAGACTTTATGTAAAGATGTTATGAACATTACAAAGATTTATGATAATAGAGGTTTGTGGACTGGGGGCTGCCAATGTGGTGTAATACTGAAAATGGAAAAGGAAAGAATTACACATATTCCAAGCATGATAAATGTAGAGGGAAATATGAGTATTGTGGAATACTAGGGCAGTCAATAACATGTTTCTTCTGTGATAAAGATTATCATTTAATTAGTAATCATGACAAAAGAAAGTGTTTTACTTGTGGTAAACTGGGATATGAAGAAAAAATGTGAAATGAAATGTAAAAAATGCCAGCATATGTGATTGGACTTTGAAGATAATATAGAAGTTAAAGGGCAAAAGCAAGAAGAAAAACATGAACATAATACAGAAAGGGATCTAGAAATGGAACACGAAGAGCAAAAAATAGTGGATGAAAATAAAAGCAAGGAAAAGCAATGTATGAAAAGAAAGGAGAAGGAATGGAGGGAGAAATGGCAGAGTCAGAGTCATGTGAAGATGAACATATGAACTGGACTGTGGTTAAGGGAAAAAAGAATTCGATAGGGAAAAGGGTGTAACAGAAAAATAAAAGTTATGTACTCACCGTAACTATGCACCTGTGTTGTCCATTTTCATTCTTCCTCAACAACTGAGTTCAGATCTGAACCTCGGATCCAACTCGGCCACTTTCTTTATGTTCTAGGATCTGATTCTCAAGCTCCTCCCTTACCCACACTGCCCCTGACTGCTGTATTACCTCAGATTGAACTTGCTGTCATAACACCATATTTCAGAAAAAAGGTAAAATAATGATAATAGAAGAGTGACAGTAGAAAGATCAGGAGCTCAAACAGGAACTATGGTTCCTAATAATCATTCTGTTAGGTCATTCCTGAATTCATGGATAGGGGGAAGGTGGGGGGGGGGGTGTTGAGGAAGAATGAAAATGGACAACACAAATGTATAGTTATGGTGATAACTTTTATATCTGATGTCCTTTTCATTTGTTCCTCAATGATTGGAACAGGGTCCTCAGTTACGATTACCTTGGGATGCCCTCATGGAAGGTTGTTCTGGAACACTGCAGAACTGAATGATGCTCTGTTTCTGGAGATAATGTCCAGTTTGTAATGAGAAACAAAAGTGAGCAATAGAGGAGGCAGCAATTGCATAAGTGTCATCACTGGAGGTTCTAGCCCTAAAAGCAGCTGACGTAGCCATTGATCTAGCTGAGTAAGCTTTTGTTGTCTTGGTAAAGCCATACCTCTTGAGGAATAAACACAAGAAATACAATCTACAACTCATTTAGCCAGAGTAATTTTTGAAACTCATTTGCACATCTTATTTTTGGAAAAGGAGACAAACAACTGATCAGTTTTCCTAAATTCCTTTATCCTATGAAGGTACAAATGGAGGTGTCTATGGACATCTAAGAGATGGACAGTATAGTCTCCTTTATTCTGAAAATTTGGAAAGAAAACTGGTAGGTAAATGACTTGGTTGATATTAGATGCAAAAGCAACCTTAGATAAAAATGAATGGTTATTGAGTAAAATAACATTTTCTTTACCAAAAATTAAATATGGAGGTTTCACGGATAGTGCTTGGAGTTCTGAGACTCATCTTGCTGAAACGATAGCCACAAAATCAAAGCTTTTCCAGTATAAGAACATAAGGTCTATTTTAGCTGAAGGTTCAAACTGTGGATGTACTGGAGACTGTAACAACAAAGTAAGACCCCAAGGTGGAGTGGGATTCAGAACTGGAGGTCTAAGCTAAACGGTACCTTTCAAGAAAGCTTTACATAGTTTAAAAGAAGCTAAGGGAGATGCATTAGCTCCAATGTGGTTGCTAAAGATGGCTGCCAGTTGTATTTTAATGGTGGAGAAACTTGCCCCAGAATGAAAAATATTGGCAAGGAAATCTAAAATCACTGGTACAGGAGTATTAATAGATCTAAGTCTCTCTGTTGAGCCCAAAAAGAAAATCTCTTCCATTTGCTCTTATATATCTTTGTAGTTAATGGTTTGTGGGACAAGAAAAGAATATGCCAAACTGGGGATAACAGCCTGGAGTATTTAGTTATCATTGGAATTGGAGAAACCAAGCAGTTAATCTGAGCTCTGCAAGGTTTGGATGAATCACCGTGACAGGAAATCTGGAGTTGGATCCAGTGTTTAGGGTGGACATATTAGATGAGACCATAGTAAGGGAAACCATATTTGCCAAGGCCAGTAGGGGGCAATGATGATTACTTTGCTCTTAAACCCACTCACTTTCTGAAGAAACTTGGTTATTAATAGCAGTGGAGGATAAGTGTAAAGAAGACTGGAAGGCCAAGCATGGACTAGAGCATCTCTCTGTGACTGTCCTTGAGAGGAAATTAGGGCAAAGAAACTGCTGCACTTCTTGCTGTGGGAAGATGTGAACAGGTTGCAGCATGACTGACCCCATTTGTTGAAGATCATATTTGCCACTGACTGATTGAAAGACCACTCATGAGGCATTAGAATGGTCCTGCTGAGCTTGTCAACTACTATGTTGGATTCCACCGGTATGTGCATTGCTACTAAAAAGCAGTTGGAGGAGATTGCCCATTGCCAGACCCTCATCTCTTCTCAGCATACTGGATAAGATTTCATTCTCTCGTTTGTTGATGTACAAGACAATGACATGTTGTGTGTCAGAATAGTAATAGTTCCTAGGGGTACAGAGGTCTGAAGGGTGTGTAATGCTAGGAGCAACCCTCTTATCTCTAGAACATTTATAAGTAAGTTTGTCTCTTCCTGGGACCACATCCCTTGGAATGTCTGTCCCAAGTAATGCCCCTCCACCCCAAATGGGAGGCATCCATGGTCAATGTGGCATTAGGTTTTGGGAGGATAAATGGTCGCTCTTGAGAAATTTTTTTGGAGTGTATCCACTATGATAGGGATTTTCTGCACAACTGAGATAATTTTATTGTGTATCTAAGCGATTGTTGGTGGTATGACCAATGCACTGCTAGGGTCCATTGAAGAATTCTTATATGGAGAGGAGCAGTGGGTAACTAGGTTATTGCATCGATCCTAAGGCCTTGAGTAGTAATTTTGCTGGGGAAGCAGGATGAGAGAGGACCTCATTGACATATGATTTCAAAGTCAGAATTCTGTTTTGAGGTAAAAGAGCTAGTCAATTCACCACGTCTGGACGAGTCTCTATAAACTCCAACACTTGCATTGGTTGAAGTTTAGACTTTTTTAGATTTATTGTAATCCCCAGAGAATGAGAAGTGTAGTTGTGTAAAATCTTACCAGAATGGTAGATGTCCTTGCCTTCACTGCTGCAGTATTCTTAACAATTTTGATGTGATATCAGGGCTAGCCACCCACCATTGTAAGCCTTGGCTTGTGATGATTGTCACTGCAGAAGTGACACCCTGACCCCATGTAAAAAATGGGAAAAGGGGTTGAGCATGAATGGATGGAATATGTGTCTTGAAGATCTAGATAGCACATCTAGTCATCCCTGTGTAGGAGAGGCAGAATGAACTGAAGCATGACCATTAGGAATGTGGAATTCTTTGCAAAATTGTTCAAGAAGCTGAGATCCAAAATGGGACTCACCCTGTTTTCTTTGGCACTTAAAAGTACCTTGAGTAAATTCTGGATCCTCTTTGATCTGGGGGGACCTCTTAGATGAATCTTTTTTCCAGCAGCTATTGAATCTCTAGAGCTGCTAGCTCCCTCTGATTGGGTGGAACATTGGAGAGACATTTTCTTTTCTGTGGTGGGACTTGTAAAAATGGAATGAAGTATCCTCTGGACTAGACTACTGGATGGAAGTACAATTGCCCCTGACTGCCTCCAGGGAGGGACAGTCAGGCAACCCTTCAAGAAAGCTGAAAAGGTCTGTCCAAGATAGACTCTCAAGACCCCTGGTTCTGCAGGCCCCCTCTGACACAATGGTGGCATCTCCCATTATAGTTATTCCCCCTCTGCCTCTAGGGTAAAATTCTCCATGTGAGTCCTGGAAAGGTCCTTGGGATTTTCTGAACCATGCCTTTTTACAACCATGTTAATTCCTGGAAAAGTTTCTTTTGAGGTAGAAAAGCAGATTCCCATGGCAGATAAGGTCTTTACATCATTCTTACTACAGGAGAGTGTCTCTAACTGCTGGCCCAAATAAGGAAGCTCCATCAAAGGAAGCATTGATGAATTATGCCTTAAAGGGCTTTGCAAAATCTCAAAACCACATCCAGACATATCTCCCAATGTCTATGCCTGAACTGGCAGCCCATGAGGAACACTGAGCTGTGTGTGAGATTAACCTCATGGATGTGTTAGTAATGGATTGTAGGGTAGCCAGTAGTGAGAAAAAGGATTTCTGCTCCTCTATGGACATGGACAATGGGGTACAGTTAGAGATTTCCTTGATTAACTCCCTCTGTATTCCAGTGAAATGAGCCAAATAGTTCAGCAACCATAAAGTAAAGGTCCCTGATGCATACACCCACTTCTCAAACTTGTCCAATGCATTAGATGCCCTGTTAGGAGGATGGACAGAGGAGCTCTGTTTAGCCAACTCCTTCTTAGTAGCTGCCACATTGACCATGACATGTACAGGAATACCCTTTGTGCAATGCTGCCTATCTAACAGAGCACTGGGGATCTTGTCCAGGTGCTTAGGGATTGGTTCTACAGAGTCTGGTTTCTTCCATGCTCTGTGGGAGCTAAGACCTATCAACTCATCTGCAGCCATGGTAAAGCAAGATGTAGATGGTCCAGACCCAAAGGCTTCCAAGAACACTGATTTCTCCTGGGAAGGGTTTTGGGCAGGCCAGCCACTTTTTTGGCGCAGGATCTCTAACATGTCTATAAACAAGACATCCTCTGGTAGAGATCTGGAGGAGCTTTCCCCTTCATCAAAATCAGTGTCTTCTATGAGAGATTCCTGAGAAGAATCCAGGTGCTTCCTATTGCATGACCTCTTCCGAGAGACCTCCTCAGTGGGGTGCTCTAGTGAAGTATTGGAAGAGACCAGAAGTTCCCTGGTGGAAACTGCTTGGAAGCTCGTCTGGGCTGGCTGTCCCTGAGGTGTAGGATGAAAGATCTCAGACACAGGATCCAAAGGAGGTTGACGGCATGAATCTGAAGAAGGAAGAGTCAAAGTCACTCTAGGTTATGAGCATATCCTCTCCACCACCTTGAAAGCTGAGGAGCCAGGAGTCACTAAGGGCAATCTAACTGCAGCTGAAACTCTCAGGTGAGACAACCCCCACAGCTTGGGAACCTTCCAATCTGATGGGAGAGTCAGAGCTGAGCTATCTAATGCCGAAGCTCAAAGAGGGAGCAAAGGCTCCAAAAACCTCAGAGACGAAGTCAACCCCTTGGACCCAGCGCCAATGCTTTGGCTCCAAGAGCCATCGTGCTCAAACAGAATCACAGCCAACTGGGTCAGGGAAATTGCCTGCATCGAAGATGTCAAAACCTTCAGATCAGATCCAACAGTTCAACTCTTGGGGCTCTTGGATCTGAGGTCTCTGAAACAGCAGGCCAGAACAGAGTAGAAGCATGTAAGGGCTGGAAGAAAGGCTTAAGGCTCATGGATCCAATAGCAGATAGAGCCAGCAGTACCCCCATCTGGATCTGTGTTCTGAGAAATCTTCTCATTGTCCAATTCACCTTTGACTCAGAGAGATTACAGGAAGACCTAACAGAATGAAGAAGTGGAAGATGGCCTGGAAGACTTTTTAGGACTCTTATGAAGAAAAGGAGGCCTTTACCTTGGGGAAACCAGCTCTGGGGAAAATCTAGGAGTATGGAGCCAAGGAGACTTGGTGACAGCAGACATAGGGTCTGAAGCCTTTGGATCCATGTCTTTGGATACCTTCTCAGCAGGTTCAGAGGAAGGTACAGAATGAGGAGACTTAAAGGAGGAGAGTTTGCAATGCTCCCTAGTTTCTTTAGGTTTTTAAGATGGGGTTTGAGCCCTTGATGAAGAAGCACCAGCAGAAGGAGCTGAAGCTGTATGAAGGCCTTTCAGTATAAGTTTATTTCTGTGGTCACTAATGGC
The DNA here is from genome assembly GCF_019279795.1 of Protopterus annectens. NCBI lineage: Eukaryota > Metazoa > Chordata > Ceratodontiformes > Protopteridae > Protopterus > Protopterus annectens. The sequence goes on along the minus strand of NC_056744.1, from coordinate 1,490,140,096 downwards.
CATGGTACAAAAAGCCACACAAATGGAGCAAGAGGTGTCCAGATGTGCAGGCTCCAGATAGTAGAGACACAGTGGGCATCAGAGTTTGAGATCTTATGCTCACAGGAAATGCACTTTTTGAATCCAGTAGGCTTATCAGCTGTACTGAAATCTAACAAGGCAGTTACCAGAGCTTGGTCAAAAAGCTGAGAAGCCATACATTAGAAATAACAATAACAATAAAAAGTATAAAATACTTTTTTAACTATGGAAAGAAAAAGAAATGTACTGCGAACTATGGTAGTAAAAGAATATCTCAGGCTGAGGAAAAGAAAATGAACAGCAATGGTAAACAGAGAGTACCTTACGATAGAAAATGACAGAAAAAGTGAAAAAAGAGGTATGGGAGATGAAATATAATTGAAGATAGAGAAAGCAGTTGGAAAAAAATGATCAAATACAAAATTAGTTAACTCACATCACCCATTAGAGCTCAAGAAGTTGCAATCCTGACCAATCTTGATGAGCAGCAAATGAGATCTGAGGTAATACAGCAATCAGAGGCATTACGGGTAAGGGAGGAGCTCAAGAGCGGGATCCTAGAATCTAAAGAAAGTGGCCGAGTAGGATCCGAGGTTCAGATCTGAATTCAATCTTTGAGGAATTAATGAAAAGGAAAAAATCAGATCAGAAGTTTAAGAGTGTAGGTATGAAAGAAAATAAAAAAGGCAAAGGGTTGAAGTAGAATGGTATAACAAATCATAAAAGTAGCAAGGTGAACATTTTATCTATAAATGTGAATAGTATAAACAATATTAAAAGAAGATTATGTGTATTAGGATGGTGTTCAACACTTGATATGCATATGATATTAAAAGACATTAAAGTTGTGGGAAGGTGATATTGTTTGTATTATGTGAAAAGAATCATGTTTAGGATAAGGCATATTACGTCATGAATCAATGTTCTTCTTCTTTTGGCTTTTCCCAGTCAGGGGTCACCACAGCAGATCATCTGTCTGCTCATGACTGGCAGTGGAGTTTTACAGTGTCACATTGCCAGCCCAGTGCCCAACCTTCCACAGAAGGCACACACATGCACACACTCACACCTAGGGCCAATTTAGAGTGTCCAGTCCACCTACTGCATGTCTTTGGGATGTGGGAGGAAACCGGAGCACCCGGAGGAAACCCACGTGACCACAGGGAGGACATGCAGACTCCGCACAGTAGGCACCCCAGCTGAGAATCGAACTGGAGAACCTCTTGTGAGGTGGCAATGCTAACCGCTGCACCACCGTGGACGCCCTTATGTCATGAATCAATAAGAGTTTTAAATTACACCATAGAAATATTGGGTAGAGTGTGATAGATCTAAGATGGAAAAATAATATATATCAAATCAATATAGTGTATGCATACATTACAAGAAAAGAAAGAGAAACAATGTTTAAAAATTAAATTATGCTGGCATGAACATGGAAATAATATTACTGGGGACTTTAATTGTGACTTGAGAAAAAGAAGCAAATAGAACAATGATATTAAGATAATAACATAAATAATTACATTGGAAGGTGTGTGTGTGTGTGTGTGTGTGTGTGTGTGTGTGTGTGTGTATATATATATATATATATATATATATATATATATATATATATATATATATATACGGTAATAAACATTGGACTTGTAAAATAAATAATATAAGTACAAAGGTAGATTATTTTATAATATCTGAAAGCTTAAAAATTATACAAGAAGACTTCCAAGATGGCTGCATACTGAGGAAGAACTTGTTTCTAGCTCTCTCAGTGTGAAAACCGTAACTCAGCAGAGAAGACCAGTAGGCTTGTGTTTATGGTTGCATTTCAGTAACTAGCTAGTAAGTGCACTGCCTGGATGCCAGGAGTAATGAAATGCAGAAGACCTGGAAGAAAACAGCTACAAAAAGTGAGGAAGAAATACTGACTAGGGAAGTTCTGCAGCTGTTCAGCAAAAAGCAATGCAATCTTCAGACATGACTTCCAATAATCTACAGGAAGATACAAGAAAACTGCATACAGACCTGGGTTAAAATAAACAAAACTCTGATGGAGTATATCAACACACACAACAAAAGTATGGAAAAATGGAGGACGCTTTAAACAGGCATTCAGATTAAATGATAAAGCTGCAAAAATCAGAGGTCAAAATGAAGAAAAAGCTGGCTCAATATGACACTGCTCAGGAAGACATGTTTAAAAAAATAATACAATTAGAGGGCACAGCATGTAGTGAAACCCTCAGATTTTCAGCTGTACCAGAGAAGCTGGAAGGAATAAACTGCATTAATTTTATGAAAGTACAAATAAGCAACTGGACTGGTATTCCACAGCAGGAGCTCTTAGTTGAAAGGGCACATCATGTGTATGCTCCAAACATAGCTACAAGAAAGCAAACCAGACCTTTAATAGTAAAGGTGCTATCCTACCAGCAGAAGGAGTTGATTGTGACAAAACTAAAAGTGGGAGACAGCAAAGTGTTCATGTAGAATGATTACTCATTGTACATCAGGCAAAAGAAAAGTAAATTCATTCTATTATTCAGAGAATGTAGAGATGCAGGTGTGAGATTTAAACTGCTGTATCCAGCTGTCTTTAAGGTATTCTTCCCTGGAGGGACAAAACAATTTTTTGATGGAGTGCATGCTAAGGAGGAAATACAAAAGTTTGACCAAAAAAAGTAAGCTGTGAACCAAAAGGAGATTCTGCTTCTTGTTCCTCTGGTAATAAAGACCATAGAGAACCTGTACCTGTGAAACATTTTCCAGTATTTCAATGGAAAATACTGGAGAGAATGAAAGGAGCATGAGAGTTGACTAGAAGTATCGAGAGTACACTGGAAATACAGCAGTGACAGGATTTGAGTGATGGAGAAGAACAGTAATAAAACAAGTAACAATGTGGGATTACAATGCAATAATTATACTTGTGAAATATAAAATACTAGACTTTTTCAAATTTTGTTGGATTTATGGGGGGCTCTAAATTATATGCCCTACTTCATGTCATTAAAGTTCAGAAAATTGTTTTGGGGAGGAGAAGAGAGGGGTAGAAAGCTAAATGTAAGTTAAGAGAACACTTTATTTTCTTGATGGTAATGTATTTGTGATGCATGTTTTTGTGCGTGCTATTTTTAAGTGTAATGGGGATTGTAAACAGGTGGTGTTTTTATTTTTCTCCCTCTTTCTTCTTGCATAGTTTAGAGAAATATAAGCAATGCAATGATGTTTTAAAAAGGAGCCATGTTAAAAAGGCATGATAAAGTTAAAATTAATATGCTTTTTTCATTCTTGCATGGGGAAATAACTGGCTTAAGGATCTTAGATTGATTAGATTTAAGACAGAGCAAGTAAATGAAGAAGAATATTGAATATTATGAGTTTTTTTTCTAGGAAATGCATGTGTACTAAGTTTCAATTCTGCAGCTGGACTTTATGTCTCCATGGAGACAATCTGGTGGAAGAAGACTGGCTGAGGGAAAAGACAAAAGAAAAAGAAATTGGCTAGGACATAATGTTCTCTGAAAACAATCTGGGGTTTTCCCAGCTGTGAGAGCTTTAAAGATAATAGAAAACCAATTAGACTTGAAGTAACGATTTCTCATCTTTTCTGGTTTGCATGTCACTAGAAGACAATCTAATAAAGAGAAATGGCTTGGAGACAGTATTTACTGAAAGTATTCAAGTGTTTTCTTAGCTGGGAGAGCTATAATGATAGATAAAATCAAATAGCACTTACTAATAGAACAGGCTGTACTATGCGTATTAGCATGACTAACCTTTCTTTTGGTTAACTCTAGCCTGTCTGTGGGGCTATCGAGCTAGAAATTTTGTTCTTATTAGGAAGCAAAAACTTTAATATTTGAAGATCTACATAGTTGTGTGTGCTATTATTAAGTTAAAAGGTTTTAGGGAGGTTGGAAGGCTGTTTGTTCTGTTTGGGGCTTTCAAATAAACAAAAAGTTATGTAAGATGTGGCATAGGCGGAAATGCATATGACAAGAAACAACTGTAAAAAAGACCAACCTGCCCAACAGTATATGCATGTAACACAATAGCTGGAACTAGATATTTAACAAAAAAGCAGTTATAAATAAAAGGTGGTAATAATAACTATACAAGAAAATGAAGTTTTCTGTAATGTATTTCAGTTTGAAATGTCTTACAGATAAATTAAAAAACAAACCATAGTGAATAGTAAAGTATATTAAAAATGCAGAGTGCAAATAGCTATTCTACAGGAGACATACCTGGAAAGAACTGAACATGTGAATTTGATAAAAAAAAATTTTCAGCATGGTTATTCAACAAAATACCTGAGTCAAAGGAAAAGAGGAGTACTTATATTAACTTTAAGAGGAGCTCCAATTGTGATAGAAGAGGAGAAGAAAAAGATAATAATGGAAGATAAATAGTACTAAGGGCTACTGGCTAGGGAGGATAATTATACTAGCATGCATTTATATTCCACCTAAAACTGCTATAATGGAGCTTAAGAACATTCTGGGAGAAATAATCATTTTTCAGCAAGGTATATTACTTATAGGTGGAGAATGGAATTTGGTTTGCAACAGTGAGGATGTGTCTGGTGGACCTAGAACATTTTTGAAGAAATTTATGCACATGTTTGGCATGGAAGATGTGAATTCAGTACTAGGAGTTCAGAGTGAATTTACATATTATTAACCGAGAAACAAAAATTGGGCTACACTGGATAGATTTTATATCTCACAGGAACATATGCATTTAATTGAAGGTCTTGAAACACCCCCGATAACTATTTCAGATCATGCACTAATAATAACTAAAATAAAAATTCAAGGTAATGAAACAAAAATGAGACACTGGTGCTTTCCCACCTGTCGGTTGAAAAGAGAGAATTTAAGGAAGTGGTTTTGGAATTAATTCCAGAGCTACCAGAGAAGATAGAATTTTCTTCTGAAAACATAGCTAGGAAGTGGGATAAAACTAAAGTGGAGTTTAAAACTAGGGTGGAAATAAAGGAAAGGGAGATATGGTTAAGAAGTAACAATAATTATTTAGAGGGGCTGACAAATGCTAAAGTACTGCAAAACGGGGAATCTCTCAGAACAAGAAAAGGAGCAACTGCAGATTACTAAACAGAAAAAAAGGGATTACCTCGATAATATGCACAAGTTTAGAAAGATTGCTGTTAACCAAATTTTTTTTATAATAATTCTAGAGCACAAAAACTTTTAGCACAATGATTCACGCAACATAAAGTGGAAAGGGCTGCCACCAAGCTTAGGGAGCCTATAACAAGGAAGACAAGAGATCCTGTAGAAGTATTAGAAATATTTAAGAAATTTTATAAAAGTCTGTATAAAGCAGAGAAACGTGGAAATCAAAAAGGGTAAAAATGGAAATGTTTATGGAAGAATTAAATATCCCAAGGTTAGAGGTAGATGAAGCTCAATTACTACCAGTTAGGACAAGAAGAGATGAGATAAAAATGGCTATGTATAATCAATCTACAGGAAAGTCCTCAGGAATAGATGGTATTCTTGTGGAAGTTCAGAAGCTGGTGTGAAAAAAACTGATAAAGATCTGGAAGGTTTTGTTTAATAGTATTTTAAGAGGAGGAGAAGTACCAGCATCCTGGAATAAGGTGGTGATAATGGTAATACTGAAAGAGAGTAAAGCTCCATCAGATCCAGCTTCATACATTTCAATACTAAACCATGATTATAAAGTGTTTATGTCTATTATGGCCGAAAGAATGGCAAACATGATACAAAATCACAGATATGGAACAGTGTGGTTTTGTGGTGGGAAGGCAAACATTTGAAAATATTAACAGAACATTGATGATCCAGAGGGAAGCAGCATGTAAGAAAGTACCACTTCTATTAGTGGGTCTTGATTCAGAGCAAACATATGATAGAGTAAACTGGAACTTCATGAGCAGGGCAATGGAAGCATTTGCTTTCCCTGATACAATTATAAGGCTGATTAAGAGTACATATGAGGGATTAAAGGTGAAGATTAAAGTGGGTGGGACCCTTTCTGACAGCTTCTTCTTGAGTAGAGGAACCAGGCAGGGTTGTCCACTTTCCCCTTTGTTGTTTGCATTATATTTAGAGCCATTGTCAAAGAAAATAAGGGACTCAAAAATTCAAGAATACAATTGATAAGGTAGTCAGGAAAAGCTGGCCCTATATGCAGATGATATTATTTTATACATGACAAAACCAGAAAGGGGCATTAGAGTGCTGTGGAACATTTTGGGATACAAAATTAATGAAGCTAAAACAAAAGCAATAGTGGTAAATTATGTACACACAAACAAATTGGTCAAATATTATCCATATTTATGGGGACATGATAAAATGAAGTATTTAGGAGTATGGATTAGAAATGACTCTGTTGTGGCAGCTAAGGATATGTGGGAAGTGACTAAACAAAAGATAATACAAAAATTGAGAGTCTGGAAGCTTTGTTATATGGATACAGATAGTAAGATACAAACAATTAAAATGTTTTTAGTTCCTTTAATCTTATACACAGGTCAGGCATATTTTTATCAACCAGAGGAGAAGCTCTGGATAGCAATTAAAAAAGAGTTGAAGGATTTTCTCTAGGAGAGACCAATAGCAAGGGTCAAGTGGGATAAGCTGATTCTTCCAATAGCACAAGTCAGACTAGGATTACCCAATTTAAGAGGATATTTTAGAGCAACACAGTTAAGGCTCTTATACTTTGCACAAGCAGAAAATTATAATTCAAAGTGGAAATGAATGATGATGATGCAGGGAGTAAGCTGACAAAATAAGGAGAGATAGGGAGTTCGGATGGAGACTCTTAAGGAGAACAACAAAAATCATACACAGTAGTATATTCATAAAATAGCAAGGAGTATTCTAAGAACTAAACCAGCATGATAATGGAGAAAAGAGATTCTGCTGATAGGGATGACTGTGGTTAGGGATGCTGATAATAGGCAGGAGGGGGCTGGAATTTACTGGAGAAAACTGGCAAAGGAACCAAGGTACTGGGAGCAAATATCTACAAAAGGAAAGGTAATAAAATTGGAAGAGGCCAAGAATTTATTTGGACTGCTGGTTAGAGACTGCCTTCCCTACCAAGGATTGATATCAGAGTTCGGCAAAGAAAAAGAAATAGTGGGGGGTCCTAAATAAAAGACCAGCACCGGTAAATTTTTTAATAGAATCTAGAACAGAAGCTGTGTTTAAAAAAGGAAAAAGAAGTATGTACTTACCATAACGTTCCATGTTTGTAGTCCATCTCGCCTATATTCTTGCTGGATGGGTTCAGAGCTGATACTTGGCTCCGACTTGGCCGATACTAAAGCTCAAGAGCTTTTACTGGCTCAAGGCTAGCCCCTATCCCATGTTGCCTCACGGCAAATCCCCAGATCTAGTTTGCAAGAAAGCAATAAATACCTATCAGGTAACAGCAATATAAGAGCTGTATAAATACAGCAAATGATTTAGAAATATAATCAAGTAAAGGTGGACAACAAAAAGAACAATGTCAGGCAGCACCAGAATAGTCTCCCAGATCCCCCAGAAACAGGAAGGGGGTTGGAGGGAAGGACGCAATAATATAGGTGAGATGGACAACAAACATGGAACATTATGGTAAGTACATAACTTCTTTATGTTATGTAGTCCTATCTCACCGTAATTCTTTCTGAATGGGACAGCGTCCCTAGCACCTATAACCGGGATGACTCAAACGAAGAGACACTTCAGCACAGTGGACCCAAAGGAAGACCTGTCCTGGGAGGCCAAATCCAATTTGTAATGAGTAACAAACATATGTGATCTTGCCCAGGTAGCTGCTGCACAAATAGTATCAACTGGGAGCCTAGATCTAAAGGCACATGAAGTAGCTACAGCCCTAGTAGAGTAACCTTTAACTTTGACAGGTAATTGTCTACCAGCTTGTTGATAAGCAAAGGATATGCAATCCAAAAGCCATTTTGAAAGAGTAATCTTAGAAACAGGCAAGCCTTTCTTTTTGTCAGAAAAGGAAACAAAAAGTTGATCGGATTTTCTGAATTCTTTAGTCCTGTGTAGTTAAAACCTGAGTATTCTGTGAACATCTAGCTGGTGTAGTCTATACTCTGATTTATTAGAGTGGTTTGGAAAAAACACAGGTAGCTCAATGCTGTTATTCAGATTGTGCTCTGAGCATACTTTGGGAAGAAAGGAAGGGTTTGTCCTGAGAGAGACTCCATCCTTGTGAAAGATAATGTAGGGAGGTCGAATAGTTAGAGCTTGTAGTTCTGAAACTCTCTTAGCAGATGTTATGGCTACTAAGAATAATGTTTTCCATGATAACAATTATAGGTCTGACGACGAGGATGGTTCAAATGATGCAGACATCAAAGATGAGAGGACTAAGTTTAAGTCCCAGGGTTCTAATGGTTGTTTTACTGGAGGCCTGAGAAGAAGAACTCCTTTTAAGAAAGTTTTACACAAGGAGTGCTGCATGACTGGATTTCCCATGAAACCAAAGTGGAAATTGGAAACAGCAGCTAACTGAACTCTAACTGTAGCGGCTGCCGCTCCTTCATGAAAAATTGCCACTAGGAAGGATAAAATGGATTCTATAGGAGCCATATATGGATCTAAGCCCCGATTCATTGCCCAAAGGGAAAACCTTTTCCATTTGCTGGAATATAGTTTCTGAGTGGAAGGTTTATGGGATGAAATTAGAATGTGTTTGACCGCAGGGGATAGAGGAATACACCTGGCTATTTGTGGAACTGGAGCAGCCATGCTGTCAAGTTGAGGGTGTGAATGGAGGGCTTGAACTGTCCCAACTGATGAATCAGGAGATCTGAACATGGGTCCAGAAACCATGGTTCCTCCAAGAGGTAGGGCCACAGGAAGGGAAACCAAACTTGTCGAGGCCAGTAAGGAGCAATGAGGCTCAAGAAACTCCTCATCTGTCTTGTTTTTTGTATTACTGTAGGGATGAGTGGAAAAGGAGGAAAGGCATAAAGAATTTCCGGGGGCCAATCATGAACTAGAGCATCCATGGGTGACATCCCCGGATGGGGAATGAGGGCAAAGTAGCTGCTGCATTTGGTGTTCAGGTGGGTGGCAAATAGATTGCAGCAAGGCTGGCCCCATCTGTGAAAAATCTCTTTCACAACCATTGGATTCAGGGACCACTTGTGAGGCATCAGAATTGCTCGGCTGAGTTTGTCTGCTATTACTTTGAATTTCCCCAGGATATGCATTGCTATCAGAAAGCGTTGAGTATCCATCGACCATTTACAAACTCTTAAGGCCTCTCGGCAATGCGGGTAAGACTTGGTTCCCCTTTGCTTGTTTATGTACCACATGACAGACATGTTGTCTGACTGAATCTCAATCGTCCTGGTGGGTAGGGAGCTGTGAAGTGCTTGCAATGCATACAGCACCACTCTCATCTCCAGAACATTGATGTGCAAGTGGTTCTCGTGGTTCTGCCAAGTACCTTGGACTGTCATTCCCAGATAATGCCCCCCCCCCCTCTCTGGGAAGCATCCTTGGTCAAAACTGCTTTTTCTTGGGGATAAACAAGAGGATGACCTAGGACAAGTTGTTTTGTGTGTAACCACCATGTCAGATCCTTTCTGCATGCGTTTATTATCAATATCTGGTGAGACAATGGAAGGTCTTGCATCAACCATTGTGCAAATAGCAGCCACTGGAGAATCCTCATGTGTAGGCGAGCAAGAGGAACTAATAGGATGGCAGACATCATAGTCTCTAGGACTTGAAGGACTACTCTGGCCTGAACTCTTTGTTTAGCAAGGATTTGACCTGACTGCATAGAGACTCCACTCTTTCATGTGTTACCCTTACTGAAATGTTGGTTGTGAATATTTCTGAGCCTAAATATACAATGTGCTGCGAGGGAGATAAGACTGACTTTTGTAAATTGACAGTGATGCCTAGACTGGCGCACAAGGATAGAGTCTCATCCCTGGTCCTTATGAGTTGATGCTTGGTGGTAGCAGTGAGGAGCCAGTCGTCTAGGTACAGAAACACCTGGAATCCTTGACATCTCAGGTGAGCCGTTGCCACTGCCATGCATTTGGTAAACACTCTGGTGGCTGTAGTCAGGCCAAAGGGCAGTGTTCTGAACTGAAAATGACTGGCTCCCAGCCAGAAGCGTAAGTGTCTCCTGGAGCACCTGTCCATTTTGATGTGGTAGTATGCATCCTGGAGGTTGATTGAGCACATCCAGTTGTCTTTCCCGATAAATGGAAATATCGACTGCAGAGTGACCATTCGGAACGTCGATTTCCTTACATGCTTGTTGAGCCTGCTGAGATCTAGAATTGATTTCCAGTCCCCTGTCTTTTTTGGAACTAAAAAGAATCAAGAGTAGATTCTGGATCCTACTTGTTCTGCAGGGACTTCTTGGATGACTATTTTTTGCAGCAACGAGATGACTTCTGATGTTGCACAGTCTAAATGGATGGGTGGTATGCCTGGAAGAGACCAGTTTGTTGGGGGTTCAGAAATAAAGGGAATCAGGTAACCTCTGGATATTATTGTGTCTACCTAATGATCTTGAGTGATAGTTAGCCAGGCGCTTGGGTACAGGAATATATGAACCCCGACTGTCTCCAGAGATGGACAGTCGGGCAACCCTTCAGGGTTGATGGAAGGGACGATAAGAGAAAGCTTCTCTGTCTCCCTGATGTTGCGGACCTCCTCTGCCACAAGGGTGGCGTCTTCCATTATATCCTCCCCCTCTGCCTCTAGGGGAGGGTTGACCTTGTGCCTGAGGGAAACCTTTTTGGGATTTGCGGAACCACATTTTCCCTCCTGTATTACCCTTGGGATAGGGTCTAGACAGGAGAGAGAAATGGACTCTGATGGCAGATAAGGTTTCCCCTTCCTGCTAACACCTAGTCAAAGTCTCTTTCACTTGGGGTCCAAAAAGAGATGAACCATCAAAGGGAACATTAGTGAAGGAAGACTTGAAGGATTCCTTAAAATTACAAAGACGCATCCACAAATGTCTCCTGAGGGATATTCCTGCTGCTGCTGCACTACTCGCTCCATCTGTCACATATGAGATCAGCCTTGTGGAGGAGTTAGCTATGGAAGTAAGGGTGGAGAGCTGCGTAGAAACCTTATCCATGAAACCCACAGCTACTGAACCCTGGAGGGTATCTCCTAACTCTTTCAGGAGATCCCTCTGAAGATGAGTAAAATGAGGCAGGTACTTCAGCGATCTTAGTGTAAATGCTGCAGAAGAAAAAGTATGCTTCCTGTACCTATCCATCGTCCTGGTCTCCTTGTTAGGAGAATGGATATTAGAAGACGTCTCAGATAATTCCTTCTTGGTGGCCGTTGCTACCACCATAGCATCAACTGGAACTCCCTTCTAAGGAAAGATTTGTCCTCAGGTACTGTCATAGACGTATTTGGCCTCCTCAGGACAGCTTCCACTGAATCTGGAGAGGTCCATGCTTTCCGCGATATGACTCCCAAAAGTTGGTCATAAGGCGGCGTCACTCAGGAGGTGGAAGGTTGGGAACTAAAGGCCTCAAGATACACTAATTAATTCTCAATAGGGTTACAGGTCTTCCAATCACCCCGCTGTCTAAGGATTTCTAGGATGTCAGAAAAAGAGACATCCTCAGAGGGGGATCTAGGGGACCCTTCTGATTCCTCTAAATCAGTGTCTGACATGACAGACTCAGGTGAGTCGACATGTGTTCTCTTACACAGCCTCTTCCGAGGGAGCTCTCCAGTGGGATAATCTGGGGAGGTCTTGAAAGAGGGGGCACCTCCAATGGGGGCTACTTGGGCCTCTGGTTCCCTATGCTTTGGGGGTGGCAGAAGGGAAGAGGTTGCTGCCTGCTGCTGGTGGGACACAGGTTCCAATGGAATGGCTTTGGCAGAGGTTAAAGCCTTCTCTATAGCTTCTAAAGCCTTCCCCCCACTCCAAAGAACACCTCCCCTATGAGGGGGTGGATGGTCGACTCCTAGCAAGAGAGAACATCTCCAAAGCAGAAGTGGGAGCTGAGCTGAGTTGAGCCGAGGCTCCGAGAGGGAGGGTCGGTTCTGACGAGAACCCAGGGTGACTGTCCCCCTCGGAGTGGAGTCGACACGAGATTGTCGGCTCCCAGAACCCTCAGCTCCAGACTGAGCCATCGAGGATAGAGTAATTGGCTTCAAAGAAACAAACTGAATCCCAGGAGTCCAAGGGTCCAAGACAGAGGAACCCGAAGTAATAGGCTCTGAGAGCGAAGCAGTCGGAGGAGGAACAGTTGTCAGTAAGGGCATCGGCTATGAGACCTTTGGGTCTGGAGGGGCCAATTTTCTTGCCAGAACTGGATCCAAAAGCAACCTCTTCACCACTCTCTCGATGTCCTCATCTGATAGGGTCCTGGAGGATCTGGTGGAAACAGAAGGAGACCTCCTTCTCCCCAAAATAGGAGATCTCAATGTGGGAGATACAGTCTCGATCTCAGGCAAAATTTTCAGTACCAAAGATTGTCTTGGAATCGATGAAATCGGTGGCACCAAAATAGATGAAGCTAAGTCAGAAGCAGAACATCTTGGCTCTGACGCTTTAGTCTTTTTTGTTGGCTCCAAAGCTGGGGTCGATGATTTTCTCTTAGAGGATTTTGGAGCTGCCTGACCAAGTTCCAGCTGTTATTGATAGGATCTGGTCATGAGACCCCTGTTAATGAGTTTCCTCTTTCTCTCATTTAAAACTCTAGTGCTAAATGCCTGACAAAAGGTGCAGGGTTCCTGAAAATGGGCTTCACCAAGGCAATACAAGTAACTGGTGTGGTTGTCTGTAAGAGACATTTTCTGTGCACACCTATCACACTTTTTGAACCCCGAAGGGCGATGATCCTTATGCTCCTTATCTTTATCTTTTGACATTTTTAGAATCGAAGACAAATTAGATAGCAATACTAAGGTATTAACTACAATAATAAGTAAGAAGAGAAGACAATAAAATCACACACACACAGGGAGGAAAGGCCCTCTAACTTAAATGGGCACTACTGCCCTCTAACTTACGAGCCGTACAGTCCTAAGGGGGGAATAGGGGTTGAAGAACTTTCAAAAACAGTCACACAAGAGACAAGAATCTCTCTAAATATATATATATATATATATATATATATATATATATATATATATATATATATATATATATAAAATAGAAAAAGTAGAAAAAAGACTAGATATAGCAAAAAATTGTTTTACTTAGCCAACGAGCCAGTAAGACAAAACCTTGAAGCTTTCGCGGCAAACGAGATCTGGGGATTTGCCGTGGGATAGGGGCTAGCCTCGAGTCAGTAAAAGCTCTCGAGCTTTAGTATCGGCCGAGTCCAGCAAGAATTACGGCAAGATAGGACTACATAACATTAATTAGTAAAGCATATAAAATATTGCATGATAACTATAAGAATCCAACAAAATAAAAGCAAGCAAACTGCTAAAGATGGACCCAAAACAAAACAGTACTGAAAAACAAAAACAGAAACATAGGTCAGCCACCATGGCCACCAAATCAATAAAAGCACAATAAGAAAAAAAAAACTTGTTTATTAGGAGGTTAGCACTTTTTCAGGATTACCACTTCTTCAGACCAGAATAAAAACAGAAACATACATCAGCATATATAATAAAAGTTAACCAATCAAAGCACATGAACAATAACAACCAACAAAACCTATTAGTCAAAACTACTGTCTCTCATTCAAGGCAGGTTTAAGGGGTATACAAGAATTCAGCCCAGGTAATCTGTGTGCTTGAAAGGAAACAATCCATTTTAATTCCATCATTTCATTATAGTTAATTAAATCACCTCCCCTTATATTACGTGAAATCAACTGCAAAACCCTGAAACTAAATTTACTGTGTCCAGGGGAAGAGAAATCATGACAAGCCAAAGAATTAGTTAAAACACTGTTGCGTATATTGCCAACATGTTCAAGGATATGTTTCCTAAGTTGGCATGTGATCTTAACCACATTAAAGTGGCCAAATAGACCAAACTGCTGCTCTTCCAAGTGGCTAAAAACCTAGGTGAAAAATTCCGCCCAGAAACAGGATGGGTAAATAGCACCTCAGGGGCAATAAAGGAACAAGCCCTACAACTATTACATGGTAAGGTACCCTTCTTGTTAGATAACATAGGTGTAACCCGATGAGGTGCATAACAAAGCAGCATTTTAAGAGATAGATTATTCCTAAAAGTAAAGAATGGCTGTTTACCAACAACAGTACTAATCCTGCCATCAGCCAACAAAACAGGCTAGTTCTTCCTAATCACCTTTCAATACTGTTGTATATTGCTAGAATACGCTAAAAGAAACCTGGAAGGTCCATTCAAGTGTCTAGGCAAATTACGTTTGGCACCATGGGGGGGGGGGGGCAGCTGAAATATATGGTACTCCTCTATCGCTCCTAAAATGAATCGCTTTATGATATAAGGTAACAACCTGCTCAAGAGGGTACCCCCACTCAAAAAATCTGCACTAAGTGCATTTAAAGCTTCACCAAAAATAATACCATCCATAGACAGTATAGAAACCCTTAAGGGCTGACCTTTAAGTATGTTAGAAAAGATGTAGGAGAGGTGCATACTAGAATGGTGCAGCATGCCATTCCTCCAATAGGGTGCAGCATGCCATTCCCCCAAAAGGGTTTCCTATACAACTTGGTCTCCAAACCTCCAACCATGTTTATTGATTTCTTTATTGGTTTATTGATTTCTTGATTATAGCAAGCTCAGATGCTCATAAGCCTAGTACTTATTATACAGCAGGAACATCTCATTGTTACATTTGTTAATGCCTGTTATGTACTTCACAGATAAAGATTTTAGTTGTCTACTGATGTACTATGTTCTTCATCTGTAAATATGTTGTAAGTAATTTCTATGTTAAATTGTTAATCGCTATGTAATCCAATGTAACTACTGTCTGTTTATTTTACTGTGGAGCTTTTCTCCCCAGGCCTCCGCTGAAAATGGACCCACGTCCAGTCGGACACTCCCGGTCAACAAATTTAAATAAATAAATAAATAAATAATTGTTTTTAAAAACAGTCACATCTAAAAAAGTCAATGGATGTCATAGACTAATTCAAAGTAAACCTTAAAAAACAGACATACTCTCTAAATAAGAAATAAATCATGACACATTTGCAAACCCCCTGCCCAAAGAAGGAAAATATCGTCCACATATCTAGCATAATACTTGAGCAAACCAACAAAAGGATTGTTATTGTGAAAATAATCATCCTGCCATTGCGCCATTACTAAGTTGTGATAGCTATTGGTGCATGGAGTCACATGGCAACACCCAATCTTTGTAGGAAATGCTGACCCTTAAACAAAACAATGTTGTTTAAAATTAATTCTAGCAGAGTACAGATCACTGTAATCATACCATGGGTATAGTTACTATGATGGCTTAAAAACATTCTAAAATAATCAGCTCCTTCCAAATTAGGTATAACCGTAAATAAAGTCTTAATATCAAGTGTCACCAGCAACGAAACAGATACATCCAATCCAGCTGTTGAAGCAAACAATGTAGAAAGAAAATGTGAACCATCTCTAAGGACAGATGGTGCTTGAGATAACAAACATTTTAAGTTTAAACTTGACAAAAAACAAAGAAGGCTTGGTATTTCAACCACATCCTGAGACAACTGGCCACAATGGCAGATGGTTTATGGTCTTATGGATGTTAGGAAGGCCATGCATTATAGCAATTAATGGGTGTTTGACTGTAAGAAAGCCACATACAACAGCATCAATCATGCTACACATAAGTAAATCATATAAGTCATTCTACACAACTGTTATACATCTATCTATATCTCATGGATAAACCTTCATATAGGTAGATGAATCAGCAAGCATATCCCTCATACCATTCAGGTAATCATCCCTATTCAAAAGAACCAGAGCTCCACCTTTATTAGGAGGTTTTAGGCTAATAAGAGTCGCCATCCATCCCTCTCAGGCCCCCTCAAATTAAAAAAAGTGGGAGCTGGCTGAATAGAACATATCATAAATATCCGATTCACACAATTTAACAAAAGCTTCCAATGAAAGAATCAGAGAATGATTATACAAACTTGGTTTGCAAAAGGACATACTATTAACTGATGAAGAAGAAGCATTTTGCTTACCATGGATATACTGCAACATAACTCTTCTTGCAAAAAGTCTAATATCCAGAATAAACCCTGTAAGATCAGACTTGTTTGCAAGAACAAAATTAAGGCCTTTATTACGCACATTCAGATGGGCCTTGGTAAGATGAAAATTGGACAATTTAAAAAAATAATCCTTCATGGTTCTATATGCTTGTTGCTTGCGCCGCAACACAGAGTTAACTTCCTTCAAGGCTTTCCACTTCCTTGTATCGCTGCTCGATGAGCACCCCCTTCTGTGGTGGCTGACCTATGTTTTTGTTTTTCAGAATTATAAAAATCAATCAAAGGTGCTTAGAAAGGATTGGGAAGAAAGACTGGATTAGCAACTCATAAAAAGACAATGGGTGGTATATGTATATATCCCAAATATGCAACAAAGTCTAGAAGATTTAGGATCTTTGCCTGGAAGTTTTTACATAGATATTTTTATACCCCAAGTAGGCTCTAAATATTTTTCTTCAGGTGGATATCAAATGTTGGAGGTGTGACAGGCAAGAAAGAGATGGATGGGAACATATTTTTTGGGAGTGTAATGAGCTGGCAGACTTTTGAGATTCCCTGCATACCGCTCTGTTGGAGATGCTGGGTGAGCAGACTGGATTGACTGTGGAGATGATTTTTTTAAGCTATGGTACAGAATTGGAATTGCCTTGACATAGTAAAGCCTTGCTGACTCTAATTATGGTAGCTGTCAAAAAGGCAATTACTAGAAAATGGGAAATCAAAGTCTAGATCAACTTTACTTGAAGTAGTAAATATAATAGCGATAAAACAACTGGAATTAGCATCTTTGGAAAACGGAAGGAGCAAACTACATTGAGGGAACAATATAAGCAGAGAAAAAATGAGGTTTAAGAGGCAGGATTTGAATGAACCATATAATGCTTTGCTGGCAATGACTGGATAGATTATAAGTGATATATAATGTTTGCAACTGTGTATGTGATGTATAATCTTTGCAACTAAAGTGGTGTCATTTTGTTTTTCATTTATATAAATGTAAGATTGCCTATGTCATATGTGAAAATCAATAAAGATGTTTATTGAAAAAAAAGTTATACAAAAAGGAATAAAAGTAACATTTTTCTTCAGATGACTTAGCAATCTGGATAGAGATTCAGGAAACAGAAGGATACATAAGGTTAGGTAAAGTTATTAAAAGATTAAATGAAAAAGAATTAAATTAGGAAGACAGAACAGAGATTAATCAATTGGAGAGATCATGTACTTATAAGATTTTTTTAAAAAGACTGGATGAGTTGGTGGATAAGTTTTAAAGAACAATACACAAAATGTTTCTGGGACTGGCAAGATATAAAAAAAAGAAACAGAAATACAAAAAACAGAGATAAGAAATATTTAGAGAAGCACTAAGAAATAAGATAGATATTTTTTTTTCAAAAGAGAGAGGCAGATATGTGAGATGAATCAAGATAAAATTTTAAAAAATGTTATATAAACAAAGATATTTCTTACAAGGAAAGAAAGAAAAAGTTGCACTATATTTAAATAATATAGTAAGGGAAAACTAAAGAATAATAAAAGAACCAAAGGATGAAAAAGTGGAAAGAGTGTCCATGCAGGAGAAGATAATGGAGGTAATAGGAAAACATATAGAAAATACATTGAATGGAATGAAATAGAAGGAAAACAAAAATGGAATGTTAAAAGATTAAATAAGGAAGACAAAGAAGGCCTAGAAAAAAAAAGGTAAGTGTGAATGAAATGAAAGATATTTTGAAAAAAATAACTGCAGAAAAAACTACAAGAGGGGATGGGATTGAGTATTATATCTATAACAATAATATGGATGAGTGGAAAAAATTATGGAATGTTAAACGCATAACTAAAAAAACAAGTGGCAGAAAAAAGTATGTATGGGAGCAACAAATTTTATTTGGAAGAAAGGAGAAAAAGAAGATATAAGAAATTGTAGACAGATAGTATTGGATAATACAGATTATAAGAAATTTATGTAAATAAGGTAGATAAACTGCTTGAACTTACATTTTTTGGAAAAAAGGGAAAAGGAAGTAAAGAACTGTTGATGACAGACAAATGGTAGATTATATAAATAGAAAGGCTGAAGTTAAAATTATGGTAGGTGATTTGAATAAAGCATTTGATAAGATGCAAAATGAAAGATAATATATTGAAAGATTACAATATAAGTGATGAAATGAAAAAAATGTTTCAGTGTATGAAAACTGCAAACTGAGAATTGTATTAAATGGATGGTTAAGTAAAGAAATAAATATAAGAAGTAGGATAAGACAAGGATTTCCAGTAAGTAGTATTATTGAATTGACTATGAATGCAGTGGTTACCAAGATGAACAGAGCATTAAAAGTAGCAGGATATAAGTTGAGAGAAGGAATTCAATTACCGGTAATACTTACTTATGCAAATGATATAGTTTTAATTATTATGAATAAAGAGTGGATGGAAGAAGGGATTAAACAACTAAATCAATATTTAAAGGTCATTGGTTTGTATATAAGTAAGGATAAAAGTAAAGGGATTGGAATAACATAATATAGACAATATTTATTTTAATGAATAGGTAATGTAGATTTTATGGATAAAGTTTGGGACTGGTGTGCACAGAATGCAACAACTGCAGAAGATTATGCAAATGTTCCGGAGAATATATAAGTTGACATACAACAAAAAGCATATTTAATAAATTCAATTTTATTGGGGAAAATGGATATTTAGCAATATATGATATTGTCAAAGTATGAGAAAGAATTAATGTCAACTGTATTTTCATATATATAGCGATCAAGTTTGAACAAATCTGAAGAGTGGTGCTGTATGTCAAAGAAGAAGTAGAAGGGTTAGGATTAATTAATCTGATTGTTCAATCAGCACCATTGAATTTATATAAAGTACTGACAGGGTTGAAAGAGGATAATACAGGTCTAATAAATGTAATACATAAAGAAAAATACCAGGAAATATGGGAAATAATAGGTACAGAGTAAAGATAGAAAGGCTATTTAAATGAGGAAATGAAAGAATATCATGATAACATTTTGTTATAGAAAATAAATATGAAGCATGTAGGAAAATAGGAAAGAGTGGCATTTGAACATGATGAATAAACATTGTATTTATCTATGGAGACAGCTGGAAAATGAAAAAGGAAAAGCTATACAAGTAAGACTTGGGTGGTATTTTATGAATGTAAAGATGTTTTGTGGAGATTAACAATAAGAAAATTGCTAGTAAAGGCTAATATGAAATGTATGCAATTATTGTGGTGAAACTGAAACAACAGAACATTTTTTTAATTGTAAAGGAATAAAAGATTTGTGGATTAAAATATGCAAAAATGAGGTACTGGAAAGTATTAAAAGTATAAAACATTGAAATATGAATATGCTAGAATATGGATATTATGGTAATCAAGGACAGAATATGGGTATTATGGTAATCAAGGGCAGAAGACTGTGAAGAAAACTGATGACAAAGGTTGTATATTTTGTGGAGTATATGGAATGAAAGATTAAATGAGATAAAATTTAATGGAAAATGGATATTGTCAAAAATCTTAAAAAATATATATGTTTTTGGTTATGGAAAAAGGGGTGAGGGGACTGGAAATTGTAAAGATGAGATTAGAAAATACTGAACTGTAGGTGGATAGCAATGTGAAAAGGTATAAAAATGTATATAACTGTAAATAATGTACAATATGTAAATACCGCAAATAATGTAAATATGATATGATGTTTATTAAAGACCCCCCTACTCTTCATTTTTGCAAGTGGGTCCCATTTTGGAGGAGTACTTCCTGTTTCTCTTCCAAGTGCAGAGGTGACCCAGAGAAATAGGGAGGCAGATGGAGAGAGAAGATGATGGAGTGGTGAAACAAATGGAGGATAAATCAAATATCAAGACTAGAGAATGTGTGGAGGATACTGAGGTAATTTTTCAAAGAAATCTGATGAAGATGAGTCAGCAAATGACAGATGCATAATTACAATACTGCAATCAGGAGGGTTGCGGGAAAATTTACTTAAAGAAGTGGTGGTGCAGAATGAGCCAAAACATTAAAGAGATGTTTTCTGGGGGGGGGGGCACATTAAGAAAAAATACATAAGGAGGACGCAGAGACAAACCAGGAGAACAGCAGTGAGATGGAAAAGAAAACATATGCAGAGGAAGTAAAAGAAGACAAAAGTGGAGTAGCAGAAAAGAAAGCAGAAGAAAATGAAAAAAGGAAGTATGCCGTAAGGATTCAAAGTAAAGAAGACAAAGAAACAGACAGATATGAAGTGTGGTCCAATTTAGTAGCTGCAATGGGTGAAAAAATCACAACAGGTAAGAACGTTTAATCTTATTAACAACAAGACACTGTTTTTTAATGGAATTTTTTTTTGGAAAATGAGGAAGAAAGATTGTATTCAATGAAAATATTATGTGATAAAAGCATTTTCCCTTGGGAAAAAAAAAAGAAAATTCATGTACAGTTTTGAACAGAGATAGAAAGACCTTTGAAAGGACATTTGAATACTTTACGTAAAGATGTACTGGACACTACAAAATGTTTATGACAAAAGGGATTAATGGACTACTGGCTGGGATTGTAATACTTTATTAAAAATAGAAAGATTAAAAGGTATACATATACCAAGCATGATAAATGTGGAGAAGAATATGGGTGTGGAAATACAGTAAAGATATTAGATGTAACTTTAGCAAAAATGAAAAGATTACCCATTGTAGATTTAAAATGTAAAAGAACAAGTATACATGAATTATAACATTACTTGCTTATACTAATTGTAAAAAAGGGGGGAAGAGCTTATTTATCAGATTTTAGGCTATATGAATATGAATATTATAATAACAGCAGACTTTAGTTGTGATTTAAGAGGCAAACATAAAAAGAAAGGAAATATAAGAAAAATGATAGAAGTTATAAGATGTGGTAAGTTAAAACATTGGGATGAAAATTCATGGACTTACAAAAGGAGTATGTATAGAAATGAACCAGATTATTTTTTAGTATCAGAAGGTTTAGTTATAGGAGGAGGGGAGGTAGTTAAAACAGGATTTTCTGATCATCTTGCAATATGAGTACAGATAAAGGAAAACAAGAACTATATAAAATGGGGAAAGGAATAAAAAGGATAAATGAAAAAACCTGGAATGAAGAAGAAAAAAAGATTAGTAATACAGTTATGGAAAATCATATTACTATAAGAACATTTTATTAAAAATGGTCTGAAAGGTGGATGATATTTAAAGGAAAAAATAAAAAAATGTTTTTTTTTTTACAATGGCAATAAGATGTGAGAAAAGTTTTTTTTTTTTACAATGGCAATACGATGTGAGAGAAGTACAGAAAGAAAAATATAAAAGAACATAACAATGCCTGAAAGATTTAGAACATGATATAAAGTTATTGATGAAGAGAAAAGAATTATATGAAAGAAATCAAGAAAAGGTATGTGAATTGTTATAAGCAAAGATATTTTTTACAAGGAAAAAGAGAAGAGGTGTCGAGTTACTTAAGTAGATTAGTAAAGGAAGATGGTATAGAAAGAAATCAGGAAAAGATTATGAACAGTGTAGTACAATATGTACAATAAATTTAAAAAAGAAAAAAGGTAGCAAAAACATGGAAAGTAAAAAAGTTAACAGAAAAAGAGAATAAAGAGCTGGAAAAGTAGATTTTTTTAAATGAGTTAGATAAAGTATTCAAACAAGTACATATAGATTTGGTTGCAAGACTAGATATAATAGGGTATGAAATCTATAAAATTTAAGGGGTTGGCAAAAAATATATTTTTTAAAGATTTTGAATGAATGGTTAAATGATGGTTTTATGTATAAAGAATTATGTAGTGAAATACTTAAATTAATATACAACAAGGTAAAAAACTAGAGACCAATAGTATTGAATAATAATCACTATAAGATCTTTTTGAAAATAACATAAAAGAGATTTGAAACCAAATTGGAAAATATTATGGAAAATAGTATATATACAGTATAAAAGGGAAAGGTGGTCAAGAATTATTAATGACAGAGAAATTGTGGATGATATTATGAATAGAAAAGAAGAAGCAAAAATCATGATAGGAGACCTTACTAAGGCATCTGACATAACTAGACATGAAATCTTATGTGTAATAATAAAGGAATATAATATAACTGAGAAAGTTAGGAAATTCTGTATGTCAGTATAGCAATAATAAAGTAAAAATACTTGTAAATGGCTAGTTAAAACAAAAGGTACATATGAAGAGAGGTGTAAGACGTGGATGCCCAATGAGTTGTATACTCTTTTCATTAGTTACAAATGTGATATTATGTGAAATAAATTACAAAATGACAGACAGAGGGTACACAACACCTGAAGGGTTAAGAATTCCAGTTATGTTAACATATGCAGAAGACATAATAATTGCAAAAAGACAAAATGGGTATCTAGAGGTGATAGGGACGGTTTAAATAAATAGAAAAGAAAAGGCTTAGGTGATGTAGTAAAGATAGGGGATATATATTTTACAACAAATTAAATGTCTATGCTAGGTATAAAATTTGAGAATAATAATATAAATAGAATTAAATGGGAAAAAATAAAACATGCCTATCTTTTCTGGAGAACATTTAAAGTAACATTCACAAAAAAGGCTTATTTGATAAATTCAGTACTGATGGGAAAAACAGCATACTTAGTAAATGTATTTATGTTGCTAACCGTATTTCAAAAGGAATTACTGCAGATATTTTTTTTTCATTTATATGGAGTTCTAGATGAAATCCAGTAAAAAGAGGAGTTCTGTATGTAAGTAAAGAGGAAGGGAGTATAAGGTTAATTAACCTAGTGGTATATGCTGCTTCATTAAATGTGTACAAAGTGTTAAAGTGGAGAAATGAAAAAGGTGAGAGATTAGTAGTAAAATTGTATAAATGTAAGTTATGATTAACATGGGGCTGTGGCAAAAAATAGTAAACGAGAAAGAGTATATAAATAGAGAAATGCAATTTTACTAAGAAAAAATATTTTTGTGGAAAATAAAAACTGATGATATAGAAAGAGATAGAAAAGTATGGTATAAGATTGTAATGTTAAAACATTACTATGTAAAACCATGGGAAAATCTAACAGATGAAAAAGCGAAAGCTATAAAAATAAGAAGCAAATGGTGTAATCAGAAAGTACAATGTCAAGATTTTTGTGGAGATTGGTAATAGATAAATTGCCAGCAAATGGAAATATCCTATATAAAAAGAAAAGCGATAGAATATGTTTACATTGTCAAGATAAAAGAAACTAAGGAACATGTGTTTTTGAAATGCAGAAGAGTAAAAAAGTTATGAGAAAAACAATGTAAAGAAGATTTTTCTAAGGATGTAAAAGAACTGGATAAAATAAACATGGATATGATTAAATATAGGTATTATAAAAATAGAAGTAAAGAATATGTCAGAAGAATATACAAGTTGTTTCTTGCTTTATGGGATATATGTAATGAAAGAACAAACACAATTATTAACAAAAAGAACAAAAAAAATTAAAATAGAAATCACCATGAACTCCATCCATGTGAGCTTTACTATACATAAACAAGTAAAACAATCAATAAACCTGAGACAACCCACCAAAGGAAAAGGTACTGAAATACCCTACACTAGACTCCCTCTTATCTGGCCTCCTCTTTAACCAGCCATCAAATTTCTGCCACAGCCCTAGCAAAAGACAGCAGAGAAGAACAGCCCTTCTGCCTCCTCTAGGCTAAATAATGACAGACATTTGAGTTTTAGACTTCATATTCATTAGAAAAATGCATACTAACACAAATCTTGTTATTCAAGCTGATTTATACCAGCCATTTGTTTATCCAGCCTAAGGTTCAGTCCCAGTGAGACTGAATAAGAGGGAGTCTACTGTATGTTGCATGGTCCATAAGAGGGAGTCTACTGTATGTTGTATGGCCCTTGCTATGCATCCATGTGGTAGGTGCAATATTTGTAGCCAAGTGTTTAAAGCCAAGGAACTGAGCATAAATTAATAAAACATGAAAATCAAAGGGATTTTTTTCATGTCAAAGTCAGATGGTAATTTATGGGATGAAATGTGATTATGCAAATTCTAAATCATACATAGGACAAACTAGAAAAAAAGAAAATTGTAGAAAACAAGATTATTTAGGGGATTTAAATAAAAGAAAACTTTGAATGAGCAATGACAGGGCATGCTATAAAGTTTTGATTTTTTTAGTAGAAGGTGGTAGCTCGGATGTTCATCAATTTATTCTTGATTTAAATCGGAACAGGTTTACTTTAAATTTTGATGGACTAAAGATAGGCACTTGTATGCCCTTTTTGGACATTGTGTTAGATATTAGTAATGGTACCCACTTGATGACTTCAGTCAACAAGAAATTTGTAGGTGGTACACAATATGTCCATTCTACTAGTGGACACCCTCCACACACAATAAAGTCTTTGCCATATGGTGAAATGCTTAGAATGTTCCATTTATGCAATAACAATGAATCCTTTTATAAAGAACTCCACTTATTATGGGATTCTTTCTTAAAGAGAGGCTATAGTAAAAATATATTAGTAGATAGTTATGAGAAGTTTTGTGGTAATAACAATAAAAAAATAACTTCTTCATTTTTTGATAGTTTATACAACTATGATGATGTGACTAAGATGGATGAACGAGAACAAGAAAGTTTATATTTTGTCACTACGTATGGCTGTTTTACACCAGAACTTGTTAAAATAATTACACAATTTTGGGAATATTTTTGTTCCCTTAATAGTGTTCAACCTTGGTTAAACGCAGAATTGAAATTTTCCTATCGTAAAGGTAAAAGTATAAAAGATTTTTTAGTGAAAAGTAAATTTAGTGTTCCAGTACTGAGAATATCGAACAATAAGAGTAGTATGGGGACACATCAGTGTGGCAGATGTAAAGCATGTCAGTTTGTTACACTGATGTTTACACATATTAATGATATCCCCTTTAAAGTTAATGACAATTTTCATTGTAATTCTGAGGGCGTAATTTATACACTTTGTTGCCCTTGCAAAAAGTTTTATATAGGGGAAACGAAGAGGCCATTTAAAACAAGACTTTTGGAACATGTGAGGGATATCCATAATAAAAAAATAGAAAGCCCTGTGGCTATGCACTTTTTAAATTTCCATAATAGTGATAGCAAAGTGTTAAAAGGATGTGTTTTAGAACAAGTTAAATATTATAAATATGATAATGTAAATATTAAGCAACGTTTGTTATATAAAGAAGCTGTATATATTCTTAAATTTAAAACATTGTGTCCAAGAGGTTTAAATGAAGATTTTAATTGGAAAATGCTGTTGAATTAATTGGTGATTATTTAACTTAATAGATTGTCTAATTGAGTTTATTGATTGATTGTTTCATGTATATATAGGGATTCAGTATTTTATGTTATTTGTACTCCTTGAAGGCTGTGGCCGAGACGTCAGATATATAATAAATTGTTTTGGTGGATTTTTCTGTTGCTGCTTCCTTCATGCTATAAAGTTTCACTGGAAAAACAGATGGTTTTAAATATGCAGTACTTGGTTATATGGAACAGTTTTGTATTTTTGCAATTACCTTACAATACTAGCATGACCAGGAGAAGGTGACCATTATTGTCTGGAATGAGGCCCAGAGTATGGCCATGGCTTCTAATAACAATATGAGTGGCATAGCTCCCTTGTGGTGTAGTCAGGAATCAAAAATCTTCCTTCATTTGCTGCCTAGGGACCACCAGGAGTGTCTGCCTGGGGACATTAATGAAGGTCTCCAGTGTAAGGAGGATGCCTGGTACCATGTTGACAGGGCTGTATCTCTGATGCCACTGTGTACCTTGCTCTATAACAGTGACCTGTGTAGGCACAATCCTGACCTTCTGAGCCTATGGGAAGAACAGATCAGAATAAGGGCATCTGGCATACATTATAAGTATCTGCTTACTTCATGGAGATAATTAGTTTCCTGCTTAATACACAGTACATTGTAGGCATGTACCTAAATGGTGATATTTTACTCTACAGCTCAGGAGGCCATGCAAGGAAATTATCTCTTACACTAGAGAAGAATGAAAGGGCTTTCCAGTTGCATGGGGTGCATATGTCTTTCCTTTCTTTATTAAATGCACTTTTTTTAGAAACTTGTATAACTGCATTAGTTTTGTGGCAACAGTGTACATATAAGTGTTTTAAGTGTGGGTACATATACATGTAGAGGTATTGGTACCGAGGCTTTTATGCTATTCTGAGCTGAACTAGACAGTTATTTAGTTATGTGGCAGCAGCATGCATATTGGTGTGGTAACTGTGGGAATGTACAGGTGTACAGGTACTGGTACTGAGGCTTTTATGCTCTTCTGAGATGGACTAAACAGTTATTTAGTTCTGTGGCAGCAGCATGCATATCAGTGTGGTAAGTGCGGATATGTATACATGTATAAAAATTGGTACTGAGGTTTGTATGCTATTCTGTGCAGGACTGAACAGTTATACAGCTGGTGTGTGTGTGACTGTTTGAGTTGTAGGCCTGTACACAAGCAAATTTTACAGTCAATGACTCACAGTAACATCTCAACATGTTGTAGGTAGAACAGCACACCTATACCCAAGTATAATAACCACACAAGGTAATACATTGTCAGAGTGTGACCAGCTGGTTAGAATTGCATATCAAAACATAGCACCCTTTACATATACACTTTTACTAGATATGATGTTATCTGTCATAAATAAGTCTTTTACAGTTAATACACTGATATTAAAACCAACTTTTCCCTTTCTGCCCCTCTCCCTTGCTTTGTCCCTATAATTTCTTTTTAACTTATCTTATGTTTGCTGTGTTATTTATCTCCCTTTATGTTCCAGTTTTGAACATCATTTGTCATGGTGCTGCCACTAGTGATGGCTGAGTCCAGTCTTTGCATACAATTAGAATCAAAACAGGAACTTCAGTAAATAATAGGGGAATGGAATGCAACATTGAAAGCGCACAGGATAAAACTGAGTATAAGGATGACAGTTGTAATGTCTGGAATTGAGAAAAAATCAGAAGAATATGAAGATTGAGATAGAAGAAACAGTAGTGGAATAAGTTAAAGGCTTCCAGTATCTAGGAGGGGTGAATATGGAGAAAGGATTCTAAAAGAGGAGGTCAAAGCTACAGTCTGTGATGCTGCAGCCAAAAGGCACAATGTGTCAGGGGTAATGTATGACTGAAAAATGTAAAATAAGTTAAAATTAATGAGTAAAAAACATGGCTGCAACCATTACATTTGTACAGCACAGAAACTTGGGCAGTGAAGGCAGAGCAGTTGAGGTAGCTAGACATGATGGGAATTAAGTGCCTGAAATGGGTGGTAGGATGCACACTTTGGGAGAGCTGAAGAAATGACAACATCAGAGCAGTAGCAAAAGTAGCGCCAATTATTTATTTTATTTTATTTTTGACATTTGTTAACCGGGTTAGTCCAACTGAGCCAGGGGCCTATTTTCAGTGGAGGCCTGAGGGAAAAAGCTCCAGAAATACAAGTAATTATGATAATTACAAAATATTAAAGTAAGTCAAAAATTTGTGGACAGCAGTACAATGCACAGGTAAAGTAATAGTTAACAAGTACAACTTCCAAAATTTGATAACAGTGTATAGCATAGGCCCAATAACAATTAAAAGATTTAGAGAATATTACACTAAGGAGTACAGTAAGGATACAGTTTGTTACAGCAAGTACAAGGAGGACAAAGAGTCGATAGGGAAAAGCAGATTAAGATGAGAAGAGAGGAGACTAGTTCAAGTGGGGGGTTGACAAGGGCATGACCAAGCCTTCAGGAAAATAAAGGTAGTACTTTCTTAAACAGGTATTTATGTTGAATGCTTCTTATGATGAGAGGGACTGAGTTCCTAAAATGGGCTACAGAGTATTTGTAAAGGGTCTTAACAATGTTTTTTTGGGTTTATATAACTGTAGGAGGTGTTTACTGGCAGTATGGAAGGGATGAGGGGGTTATAGAAGGAGACTAAGTTGGAGATGGAGGGACAGGATGAGGGTTCATATAGGATAGAGTGTGCAATAATTAGCTGGGGTATAAGTAGCTATTTCAAGAATTCTGGCCATTGGAATGACTTAAAAGCAAGACTGTGGTGAGATATGTAAGGAAGATTGGTTGCAAATCTGGCAATTTTGTTATAAGTTTGCTCTGTTTTAGTGATAAGAGATGTTTGAACATGAGTAAGGACAGGGGCAGCATAAAGAAGGCAGTGTAGGAGTAGGGTCTGAGCGAGGGAGGGTTTGGAGGAGGGTGACATAAATTTGTGATTATGAAAGAGAAGTCCAAGTTTCTGTCGTATCTTTTTTATACTTTGTTGAATATGAATATCAAATTTTAATTCATTGTCAATGATAACTCCAAGTAGTTTAGTATGGAGTTCAGGTTTAATAATGGTGTTGTTGAGAGAGGATACAGAGTAAGAGGCTTTGTGCTGGACAAGTGTTTCAGGGAGAAAGAGGAGGAGTTTGTTTTTTTTTTGGATTTAATATGTCGGTTATCAGAAAGCCAGGTTTCGACAAAGGAAAAGGTTTTTTGAGTGAGAGCTAATAGATCAGGGATGCTGTGGGCAGAGGTAATGAGGGTGGAGTTGTCAACGTACTATAGAAGTGTAGAGAGGTTAGTAGCAGAGTGAAGTTTTTTAGTAAATATATTAAACAGAAGGGGGCCCAGAAATGATCATTGGGAAACTCCTGTATTAACAGAGATAAATGGAGTGAGGACAGTTTGTCAGTGGACAGACTGTTGCCTGTTGGAGCGATTGTAAAGAACAAGTTTATGAGAGAGGTAGAGAGATGTAGGTCTGAGAGTTTAGTTAGAAGTTTAGAATGAGAGACAGTATCAAAGGTCTTTGAAAGATCAATGAAAATACTAGAGATAAGGAGGTTATTGTTATGGGCTTCAGCTATTATTTAGGTAAATGACAGTAATGCAGTAGAAGTGCTATGGTGGGGCCGAAAGCCATGTTGGGTAGGAGTCAGGAGACTGTTATCAAGAACGTGTTTGAGTAGCTGAACATGGATGCACTTTTCCAAGATTTTGGATAGGAGGGGACAGGATAGCAAATGGTCTAAAGTTAGAGGGATCTGTAGAGTTACCACTTTTGTGAAGAGGGATAGTATAGAAGGATTTCCAAGTGTTAGGGACCAGGGCTTCTAAGATGGAGCGGTTAATAAGAACAGAGACAGGGTAGGCAATGGATTGTGCAGCTATTTTTAGAAAATGAGGGAGTAGTTGGTCTGCTGAGGGAGAGCAGGATTTAAGTTTGTTAAGGAGAGATTTAATTGTAGTAATTGGGACTGGTTGGAAAGAAAAAGCATTCGGGAGAGTTTTGTTATGGGGTAGTGGAGGTGCTGAGTGAGATGTACTGTTTTGTGTATTAAGTGTGAGGTTTTGAATAGCTTCTATGAAATAGTTGTTAAGGAGAGAGGCAGTTTCAGAAGCAGTGTTGCTTGGAAAGTGGTTGGGAGTAGTGGGATTACCTGGGTGGAGTAGGTTGTTGATGGTGGCCCAGAATTTTTGTGAGTTTTTGTGTGGACTACTTTGGTTAGAGGAAAAAAATCTCTCTTGTCTTTGTTGACAAGTTTTTAGCCAGGTTTCTGAACTCTTTGTATGTCTGCAGTAAGAGAGGGGACTTGTTTTAACCCAGGCTTGCCAAGATATATTTTGCGCATGATTGAGTAGGTGTGTTTTGTTAGCCAGGGGGTGTAGCTGGATTTGATTCTGATTTTTCTGGATGGAGCAACAGAATCAAGTGTGTCAAGGAAAATCTTATTGAAGGAATTTACTGCCTCACTAAGAGGGAGGTGATACAGGAATGACCAATTAATGTCAGATAGTTTGGAGTTAAAAGTGTCTGGGTTGAAGTGGGTAAGGTTTTGACATCCCCTGTAAGTAAGGTCTTTAGGTGAGTGTTGGGTGAATCTGTGTATGAAGGTTGGAGAGTGGTCACTCAATGAGTTGGGAAGTATATTGGGATTATGATAGAGGTGAGGAACTGAAGTAAGGATGCAGTCAAGGATGGGACCAGATGAGTTTTTGTTTATTCTAGTTGGGGTGGAGATGTGTTGGTGTAAACCATGCAGGTTAAGATTATGGGTAGGGGATGAGGGGGACAGTTTAGTCCAGTCTATATTAATGTCTCCAAGTATGATAGTTTCATAAGGGTTATGGTGAGTAATTCAGGATAGGGAGTTTTCTAGGGTAGGAATATTATCACCAGGGGGAATGTATGTAGAGACCATTCCAAATTTTTGTGAAGGTAGAGGTGATAATTTACGATGAGTATTTCAGCAGGTGAGAAGCTGTGAAAAAAGATGGAGAGAGGGGACAGGTTACGTAACTTAGAGTAGAGGATACCACGAAAAACAAACAAACTGAAAGCGGAGACAATGAAGGCTGACCAACCTTCCAAGTTTATTAAGAACTCAATAATAATGTCGCACAAGCACAAAATAAATGAACGCCTTCACAATCTAAGTGTTTTCGTCCTGAATGGACTTCATCAGATAAAACAAATATTCTCAATTAACCTTTTATATCAATTTAAAAACAAAAAAACAATCATTTTCATAGGATTATTACAAACCTACAAATCAACCTTCAAGCTAATTAATTATTTAGTATGCTCTCCATTTTGAATTCATTAAAAAGTCATAAAATATATGTTTTGTTATATAGGTTAAATAAATACAAATAGTACAAGAATAAATAAATAAATACTTTACAATAAATAATTTACTAACTTTATTAAATAATACTATAAGATGTTTAAAATATTTAAAATAGTAATCCACCAAGTTAAATCCTTATGTTTTGTGCATTAATGTTTTATGTAGACAATAGTGACATCTCCTGACTAGAACAGGTAATTACACATTTTAATTCATATTCTAGCAGACCTCATTTTTAGAAGAGGTTGGATGAAAATATATTCATTTAAACCAGGTGTTTTGTTTGCTTCTAAAGCCACCTGCCACCATAATTCCCTATAGGCTATTATTTCCTCCCAGGGGCCCCTTCTAATGTCCCATCTCACTTGATCCAAAACGAAAAATTGAAATTTAGACCCTACACATACCTTTGAATGCCTAAAAATTGCATTTGTTTCCTTCTCCTTCTTAACATCATACATGTGTTCATATATTCTTCTCTTTAGTGTTCTTTCTGTCTTTCCTACGTAAAATGACGGACATTCCACACATGTAGCCAAATATACAAGCCCCCGTGATTCACAGTTGTAATATCCCTTGCTATTTAACCATCTTTTCCTACTTTCCAAAATTATTTTTTCTTTCTTAATAATATACTCACATTGTCTACAGCTACCACACTTAAAGGTTCCAGTTTTTGTTCTAGCTCCCTTTTCCTTTTTCCTACAAGTATCAATATTATTTTCTAGGAACCCCTTAATACTAGTGGTGTTTTTAAAAACAACTCTAGGTGCAAATATAGGTAACCCTTCCAAGTCCGTGAGGGCTCTAAATCTCTCCCACTCTCTCTGAAATACAGTTTTTATATTCTTATTTAATAAATTGTATTCAAGAATCAATGATTGCTGGAAATTTCCATCTTTTCTTTCTTCATTCCCATTCCCTTCATTACTCTTACCAAATATAGGTCTAAACCTACCACTTCTTCCCTTTTCTACCTCCATTCTTAAATTTTTAATAAACTCTTTTGGATATTCTATCTCAAGGAACATTTTTTCCAACAAATTACATTCTATTACAAATTTATCATCATTACTTGTCATTCTTGACCCTCTTACCAACTGCCCTTTCACTAGGTTTTTTTTACAATATAAAGGGTGGGCACTTTTAAAATGCAGAAAAGAATTCACATAAGTTGGTTTCCTATAAACACTTGTTTCAAAGGTTTTATTACCTAATGTTATTTTAAGATTAAAAAACCTAGAAAGGTAAAGAGATATGTATATTTGGTAGTGTTGGTCCATTATTCATTAATTAATAAATATAATGGCAATAAAATGTATTTATAACCACATCGCTTTTTCCTGGGTTTAGAGTAGAGGATAGCAACCCCTTCTCCCCATGTATTGGTTCTATCTGAACGAAAGATGTTATAACTTGGAGGTAGGATTTCTGTGTTAAGGATATGAGATTTCTGCCAAGTTTCTGATAAGGCAAGAATGTGAGATGTGTTAGATATCCAAGAGTGCAGGTCTGTTACTTTATTTACAATACTTTCAATATTTAGAGAGAACATTTTTAGAGATTTGGAAGGGGAATTACTGGTAGGAAGGGGTAAGTGAGAGGGAAGGGTATGAGTAGTGATATTGTGCAAGGGAGATGTGGGAGGCCCTGGGTTAGGGTGGATGTCTCCATCCAAAAGAAGTGTATCGAAGAAAGTGAAAAGAGAAGAGAGTAAGTTCAGGGTAGTAGGAAATCTAGGTTTTTAACCAGAGGAGAGAGATGAGTTAGAATAAGTAGAAACTTTGAAGAGGTCAGATGGTGCAATAGGGAAGAGAGATGATGAGATTAATTGTGGAAAAGAGATAGTATCTGTTAGGAGTATATGGGAGAGTAGGTGAAGGGGGACTGATAGAGTGGCAAATGGTAAGAGGTTGTTAGAGAGAGGAAGAAGAAAAAGGGGGTGAAGACATAGAGTGGACACATGACTACAGAGAATGTAGGGAGAGGGAAGAGTGATAGATGAGTCAATAATGCAGTGACTAAGAGTACTGAAAGCAGATAAAGCAGAGAGGGTGTGACTACAAATGTAAAGTAGGAGTTAGTGAGGAAGGGAAGATGGAGTAGTGAGAATGAAAGGGAGGAGAGACAGGTGGGAGTGGTTAGAGGAGAGAAGCAGGTGTTACATCAGTTAGAGAGGGTGATTGATTGGATAGAAGAAAGGGGTGTGGTGTGTAAGAATATATATGTAAAGAAAGTGGGGTGTGTGGGTGGGAATTTGGGTAGGTTAGGAGGGTGGAGAGAGCCTGAGTGAATCGAGGGTGAACAGAGCAGGCAGAGCCAGGAGCAGAAGATCCCTATGCTTCAAAAAACTATCAGTGGGGCTTGCACTTAAGTTTATTAGTGCGGAGAACAGTGCTTAGTGTGGAGAGCCTAGGTGAGTAAAGACAGATATTGATAATGTATGAAGTGAACCCTTGGTTTAGAAAAGAGAGGAGCCAGGCAGCAAATTCTTATCCTTTAGCACACTTTCCTGAAGTTTGTTAGGTGCCAAAGTGATACAGAGACTAGGGAGAGAGATGCATACTCAGTGGGATTGGAAGAAAGGTGGTTGTGATGGGGGGTTAGTGAGCCGAGAAATTCATGTGCACGCCACAGCCTAGATTAATTTGCAAAGAAAGACAAAAAATGCTTTTAACACTATGTGAGGAAGAAGCAATTGAGACACTTATATAAAGCTTGTAATGATGTTTTTCTTTTGTTTTTGTTGGTTTCCTCCTGCCCTTGGCTAGACAGCAATCTTTGTATCACTTTCAGGGTCAGTAGATAGAATGTCAGCTAGGTATATTTAGGGTGGGGGGAGGATTGAGGTCACTTTTCTGTGTAGTTGACTACTGTAAAATAAAAGAGAGATGTAATGAAAATAAAATAGTGAGCTTAGGGTGGTAAAAAAAATTACAGTGGTTTGGGCACATGCGGAGGAAAGCAGAAGATAATTTGGTGAAGAAGATTTCAGAGAGACAGGAAAGGGCAAAAGGAACTGAAAACATCCAGTTAAAAGATGGTTGAATTGACTGAGAAAAGATATGCAACAGTCAGGCATGACTGTCAAGGAAGGTAGAACAGTAGCACTGAATCAAAGTAGCGACAGCTGATGCAACACCCTGATACAATGTAGAAAAAAATGGGAAAAGGGGTTGACGATAATGATCATGCTGATGATAAGAAATGTTGAATAAGCTAGAAAGGAGCAATATCAAATGATAAACATAGTCACCATATTATTTATTTATTTATTTATATTTGTTGAACAGGAGTGTCCGACTGGACGTAGGTCCATTTTCAGCGGAGGCCCAGGGAGAAAAGCTCCACAGTTAAAATAAACAGGCAGTTGTTACATTGGATTACATAGTGATTAACAATTTACATAGCAATTACTTACAACATATTTACAGATGAAGAAAATAGTACATCAGTAGACAACTAGAATCTATATCTGTGAAGTACATAACAGACATTCACAAATGTTACAAGAAGTTCCTGCTGTATAATAAGTACTGGCTTATGAGCATCTGAGCTTGCTATAATTAAGGTAGTTAGTGGAGTGGAAAGAAAGGTAGTGGTTGGATGTGGAGGGTGATATTAGAGTGGGAGTTGCAAGGGCATAGCCAGCATGTTTTTAGGTGCACTTTTAGTAAAGTTTTGAAGTGGGTGCATGATGGTATGGAGGTAATTGTGGGTGGGAGGGAGTTCCATAATTTGGCTATGGTGCAAGAGAATAGTGCTTCACCAGCAGAGTTATTGGCTTTAGTGATCTGCAAGTGATTTTTGTTGCTGGATCTTAGTGGTTTGGTGGTGCGATAGGGTTGGAGTAGATTCTGGAGGGATGGGACATTTAGTGGATGATTTACTAGTTTGTGGGCAAGTGAGAGTTGATACCATTGAAGGAGGTGAGGGAGTTCAAGCCAGCCCAGTTCAGCAAGTGAGAGACAGTGGTGACTACTGTAGGATGCCCCTGTGGCGAATTTGGCAATTGTGTTGTAGCAGGTCTCTAGCTTGTATAAATCGCATTGCCTTAGGTTGGTATATATTGGACAGGCATAAAGTAGGGTGGAGATAAGGTGGGAATTTGCTATTGAAATCATTGCTGCTTTGGTGAGAAGTTGCTTATTTCTGTATAGCACTCCTAGTTTATTGTGGACTTTTTTTATGGTCAAGGATATGTGAATGTCAAATTTTAATTTATTGTCTATTTCACTCCTAGCAATTTGGTGTGTTCAGTTGGGTATATAGTGGTGTTGTCTTTTGCTGTGATGTTAAAGTGAGAGTTGTTTTGAGTATGTTTGGTGAGTTGGAAGATGAGTAGTTTAGTTTTGTTTGGGTTGAGTATTAATCGGGCATCGGATAACCAATTTTCAACAGAGAAAAAGGCTTCTTGTGTGACTTTTTGCAGTTTGGGTAGGGACTGGGCTGAGCAGATGATGGTTGAGTTATCTGCGTATTGTATGAGTGTGCCATGTTTGGTGGCAGAGGCTAGATTATTGGTGAAAACAGAGAAAAGTAGGGGTCCAAGGATGGATCCTTGGGGAATCACAATGGAGACAGGTAGTTGGGGAGATATGTCATTCTGTCATACAATGGATTGTTGGCGGTCAGACAGGTAACTCTGAAACCAGTTGGTGACCGATTGTGAGAAGGATAGGTTATCGAGGACAGCGATAAGTTGTTTGCGTGGGACCGTGTCAAATGCTTTAGATAGGTCTAGGAAAGTAGCAGAGGAGAGATAGCCATTGTTTTTATGCTGAAGGATAGTGTTACTAAAGGAGAGTAAGGCAGTGGTGGTACTATGCTTTGGTCAGAAACCATGCTGAGTATTGGAAAGGAGGTTGTTAGTAAGGAGGTAGTCTGAGACCTGAGAGTGTATGCATCTCTCTAGTATTTTGGAGAGTGGAGAGAGAATAGCCATGGGGCGGTAACTGGTTAGTTCTGTGGAGGGTCCACCTTTGTGGAGGGGAATTATATGTGATACTTTCCACAGTGTGGGAATGTAATTTTCTGACAGAGATCGGTTAATCAAGATGGATACTGGGTAGGCCAGGGCATCAGCTGCGATTTTTAGGTATTCACTTGGGAGGTTGTCTGCTGCTAATCTGGTGGGCTTAAGTTTAGTTAAGAGTTTTTTTATGTTGGAGGTAGGTACAGGAGAAAAAGAGAAGGCAGTGGGGAGATTACTAGTTGAAGGTGTGGGTTGGAGGAGAGGGGGGTTGTGTTGTTTAACTAGTGATAGTATGGTTTGTGTGAAGTGTGTGTTGAATGAGGTAGCAATATTTTCTGAGGAGTGAGGGATGTTAGGAGGAGGGGTACTGACTTTACCTGGGTGGAGGATGGAGTTTATGGAGGACCAGAATTGTTTGGGGCTGTGTTGAGAGGAGTCTAGGGCAGACTGGTAGTATTGGAATTTGTCCTGTTTTATTAGTTTTTTGACTGTATTGCGTAGTTCTAGGAATTTCTGTCTAGTTGAGGGGGTTTTGGTTTTGCGCCAGTGCTCCCAGGCTTTATCCCTGTTTTTCATTTCTGACTTAGTGGTTTTCTGTAGCCATGGGGAGGGTTGTGCTTTGATTCTGGAAAGTCTTATGGGGGCATGGTAATTAAGGATGCTCAGGAAGGTAGGATTAAAAAGTTCAACTGCGTCATCAAGGCTGAGGTACTTTAGAGGATGCCAGTTACATTCTTTGAGGGATGAGATGAATGTGAGTGGGTTAAAGTTTAGTTTTTTACGTATTTTACGGTAGATGACAGGTTTAGCTTGGTATAGGTATTTTTTCAGTAGGAATGTTGGGGAGTGATCACTGAGGCTATCTGATAAGCAGCCTGTTATATATGACTGGGGGCTCTTACTGAGTATCCAGTCCAGGGTAGTGTGCTTGCTGGAGTTTTTATTTATCCTGGTTGGCGACTGGACTAGTTGGGTGAAGCCAAGATATTATCTCAGATTAGCTTTCAGATATTCTTATACTGTAACACTGATAAAATATTTTTACTTGACTTTCTAAAAGAAGGCTCTCCTGAGTCATAAACCATGGAAAGTAGGATAAAAAGAAACTTCAAATTCATGTTAATGTAGCATTATATTTTGGCAGTTTACTTCCAGGACTGGTAGGGTCCCAAATTCTAAGCTATCATATTAGTTTACACTAAACATCAGAAAGTGACAAGTCCTGCAAGAAACAAAAACAAAGTTTCTGCAATGAGACCCATAGCTATGAAAAATTAAGTGTAAATCACTGTAAAGATCACAGAAAGCCTTCTGACTTGGCAACATTTTCAAATCACAAAAATATAAAGAAATATACTATCTCTAATATTGGACTCAGGCTTCCAACATTCTGTGCTAGCATTACTGCCTCTGAAAGAGCCTCTAGGCAGGTGAGGATTTTGAGTTTTCACTTAAAAGACCTTTTTCCTTCCAACTAGGAAACCTAGCAAGGTGAGTAAGGCCACATTACATCCAAACACTCAGTAACACAGTACTGTTCAATAATACTCTGCTAGCCTTCACAGTTAATCCCATATCCGATGCTATATTGTCTACTTTCAGTCTCCAGTTATAAATGTTCAACTCAATAATTAACCAATTTTAATTGGGATCTTTAGAAAAGGGAAGGAGTAAACTAATAGAAAAAATGGGAATTGTGAGAACAGTATATGCAGAGCAGAAATGAGGTTTAAGAGGCAAGATTTGAATGAGCTATATAATGCTTAACTGATAATGACTAGAAGGTTTGTAAGTGATTTATTATACTTACGACTACAGTTGTTTCAATGGTGTCTGTGATGTAAACTGTTTACAACTAAAGTGATATAATTGTGTGTGTTTTTCTTTTATATAAATGTAAGATTGCCTTTGTCTAATATGGAAATCTAATAAAGATGTAAAAAAAAATAATTAACCAAGTTTTACTCTTTTCACACCTTAAATGTGAATAGTCATCACTCTCTTACAAAATCATCATGTGTTTTGATCCCAGGCTTTTAAAGCTGTGTAATTATCATCATACTGCTAAAAGTCAAGTCTCTTGTATGTATTCTTAACCTACCGGTATGATCTTCTATATGTTACTGCTTACACATGTGTTAAAATTTTATATTTATTGAATAAATTGTCACTCAATCCATGTAACTTCTTTTACTGTGGAGCTTTACTCCCTGAGCTGCCACTGAAAATGGGCAAATTATCTAGTCAGACTATCCCAGTAAATAAAAGTCAATCAATCAATAAATAAATAAACTGCATTCTCTGACTTCTCTAATGCTTTGATATCTTCTTCTTTCTGACACGCATTCTGTTTTCTGACAACAGTGACAAAGCTACAGCTTTGCTGCTCATAAAACAGTGTAGTGGTAGAGCACCGCACTCAAAAAAACAGATACCCGAGTTTGATGCCCTAGGGCACAAGCTATTGGTGTGGGGGTGGCATAACGGTTACGGTATTTACTTTAGACACAGAAGGTGCAGGGATTAATTCTGACCTCTGCTTATTGGCTAGGCTTATAATAGTCTGCAGACTGATAACCGAGTATTTGCCTATGAACCTATATATTTTGTCTTTCTAGAATTTTGCCAGGAATAAAGCAACTCCTTACTTCCTTTTCTGCCATGATATTTTGCTACATTCACTACAAAACACTCCCCTTCTCTTTCTCTCTCTTTCTCACCCTCAGTCGCTCACACACGGACACACACACACACACACACACACACACACACACACACACACACACACACACACACACACACACACACACACACACACACACACGCATGCACAAATGCAGGTACATACACACATACTCTCACTTGACTGCTTCTTTTAAAAGTCTCACCTCAGAATAAATATTGTAAACAGTTGCTGCTCCTGTCATACAGTTCAAGTCATCAGCCCAGCAACACTCAAATGCAAGCAGATAGGCTATATAGCTCATACTCAAATATAACAGATCTGGGTCTCAGCCAAGAGGCTTAGATTGTATGAATGCTGCTGCCATAATGCTACTTATGATTAATTTCTGTCAAAACGGGTTTAAGGGGCACTGTGGTGACCCAGTAATGCAAGGGAAGAGGCAGTGAAAGGTACCACATAATAATATGGCCTGAGTCATTTCTAGAAGATGGTTTGGTATGTTCTAAAACATTCTAAGGATAAAGAAGAACTTGGATTTAGGGGCCCTGTAGTTAACCAAGAGTGTAAGGAAAAAGGGAGACTGTAAAATATATTACATCATCATATGGCATATCTTCTTTTTCTTTAGGCTGCTCTTGTTAGGGGTCACCACACTGGATCATCTGTTTCCATTTCTTCCTGTCCTCTGCATCTTGCTCTGTCAGACCAGCCACCTGCATGTCGTGTCACCACATCCATAAACCTTAACTTATGCCTTCCTCTTTTCCTTTTACCAGGCAGTTCCATCCTAAGCATCCTTTTCCCAATATACCCAGCATCCTTCCTCAGCACATGTCCAAACCAACACAGTCTCGCCTCTCTAGCTTTGTCTCCAAATCGTCCAACCTGAAGTGACTCTCTAATATACTCACTTCTATTCCTATCCATCCTTGTCACACCCAATGCAAATATTAACATCTTTAACTCTGACACCTCCAGCTCTGACTCCTGTCTTTTCATCACTGCCACTGTCTCCAACCCATATAACATAGCTGGTTTCAGTACCATCTTGTAGACCTTTGCTTTCACTCTTATTGGTACCTGTGTGTCACTCTTCTACACACACTACACCCTGCCTGCACTCTCGTCTTCTCTTCCACACTCACCATTACTTTGAACTGTTGATCCCAAGTATTTAAACTCATCAACCTTCACCAACTCTACTCCCTGAATTCTCACCATTCTTCTGTCCTCCCTGTCATTCATACACATATATTCTGTCTTAGTCCTGCAGACCTTCATTCCTCTCCTCTCTAGAGCATAGCTCCACCACTCCAGGGTCTCTTCTACCTGTTTCCCACTCTCATTACAAATCACAATGTCATCCATAAACATTATAGGTTCATAGGTTCATAGGTAGGTACTAGGCTATCGGCCCAAGGGCCTATGTAAGCCTAGCCAACAAGGTTCCCTGGCTTACACCACCCAAGAAAGTTATTTTCCTGTGCCACTGTCGAGCAGAGACACAGAAGTGATCCCCGGGGTGGATTTCCTATTTCCCATCCACTCATCGATATTTTTCTTGAAGAGTGCTAATGAAGAACTTTGTTTGACATAGATGGGTAGCCTGTTCCAGAGTATGGGAAGTCTCTGGGACAGGAATCTATCCCTCCAGCATGTCCTGTTTATTGTGGTGACAAGGTTTAGGTCCCTAGAGCGTGTAGCTTGGAGGGATTGGGATTTCTTTAGGTGTAGCATGTCCAACAGCTCTGGGTTTGACATAGCTTTACATGTTAGGCAGAGATCACCTCGGAGTAGGCGATATGCTACAGAGTAAAGCTGGAGTTTTTTGAGGTGGTCAGTGTAGGGCATTTGTTTGAGGCCAGTAATCCTCTTTGTGAGGTACTTCTGTGGCCTTTCCAGCTGCTGCAGATGTCTTGTGAGGTACATTCCAAAAGGGGCGTTGTACTCTATAATGGGTCTAATGAGTGTCGAGCAGCAGGGAACAATGACCTCTTTTTTCCTGGATGAGAACCCTTTTATGATGAGGTGTGCCACGTAGAAGGACTGCCTGACTACTGTGGCGATGTGACTATCAAAGAAGAGACTACTGTCCACCTGGGTGCCAAGGTCTCTTATCACACATTCGGTGTTAAGTAGATTGCTGCCTATGTGGTAGTTCAAGGGTACAGAGTTTTTACCAAAGGGGATGACACTGCACTTTTTGGCATTGAGCTTGAGGCCATGGTTCTGACACCAGGCATCTGTCTCAGTTAGGCCCTTCTGTAGAATGTCCACATCATTTGTGGTCTTGACTATGGCTCCTAGTTTGCAGTTATCTGCGAACTTCGTTAGCCAGAGGCCTTCTGTGTTAGCCTGTACTTCAGAGAAGTAAATACCAAACAAGAGAGGTCCCAGGATGGAACCCTGTGGTACTCCACTTGTCACTGTTTGAAGTCAGATTTGTAGTCTGCAACTTTTACAGTGTGGGTTCTGTCAGTGAGCAAGTTGGCAACCCATTTTGTAACGTAGGGGTTTATACCCAGTTTAGAGAGTTTAGCTATAATTCCAGAATGGGAGATGGTGTCGAAAGCCTTGGCGAGGTCAAGATAGGCTGTGTGAACCACCTTACCCTCATCTACAGCTTTGGTGACTGCCTCAAAAAAGTCGATCAGGTTCAGGAGGCATGATCTGCCTTTCACAAACCCGAATTGGGTGGGATCCAGAGTTTGGAGGTTACCAATGTCTTTGTTTATGAGTTCCATGATGATACGTTCCATGGCCTTGCAGACCAGGCTCATCAGGCTAATAGGTTGACAGTTCCCGGGATCAGTCGTGGCTCCCCCTTTGTGGAGTGGGATAACTGTTGCTGTGCGCCATTCAGTGGGCACAAAGCCTGATGCTAGGCTATTACTGAACATGGTGCTTAAGAAGGGAGCCAGTTCATTCTGAAGGTCGTGTAAAATGCAGCCTGGGATGTTGCCCGGTCCCATGAATGCTGTGTTTTTGGCTTTAGAGAGTGCAACTTTTACTTGTGTAGTTCTGATTACAGGGACTCTGCATTCTTCCTGTATAGCTATGGGCCCTTTAGGGGGTGAGAGGGGGTAAAGTTAGCACTGAACCTATCTGCCAGGATGTTGGCAATATCATTTGGTTCTGTAATAGTTAGCACTGAACCTATCTGCCAGGATGTTGGCAATATCAGTTGGTTCTGTAATTTTTGTGCCTTTGTGCTGTAACTCAGAGCAGATCTGGGTGTTGCCATCGAGATTCTTGACATAGCTATAGAATGCTTTGTGGTTGTCCTTAGAATTAGTGGCAATTTTGTTTTTGTAGCTAGCTTTGGAGGATCTTATAAGGGATCTCAGCTTCTTACTGACGCTGACCAGGGAGCTCCTCCACTCATGGGATTTTACACTCTTTTGTAACAGTTTCTTCCTTCTGTTGTACAGCTTGTTTATGGCAGGGGACCACCAGATTGGCTTCCTTTTTTGGAGGATAGCATCTTGGCTCTGTTTGGGATAGCATGATCCATGCACTCGTGTAAGTGCTTACAGAGTGAATTTGTGTAGGATTCAGCAGCTGTAACTGTATTGCCCATCTGCATGGGTGTCATGAAGTTCACCACTTCTGTCTTAAGAAGCATGAAGTTGGCTTTGGAGAATTTTTTTACCATGGTTTCCTTAATGGGGGGTGAGGGCGGGATGCAGATATCAAGGGTGATCAGCTTATGGTCGGATCGGACCAATGAGGAGTTGACTTCAGGTGTGGAACACCGGTCACTCATGTTGGTAATGACTAGGTCTAGGATACTGTTGCCCCTGGTGGGGGTGTGGATAAGTTGATCCAGGGCATTGGAGTTTATGAATTCCAGAAAGCGTTGAGCTTAGGAGTTGGTACACAAGTAGTTTTCCCAGTTAATGGTGAGGTAGTTGAAGTCACCCATTATTAGGGTGTTTGGTTGAACCCTAACATTTTCCAGTACATCAAGAAAAGAGGAGTGAGAATCCTGGGGCATGGTAGGGGATCTGTAGCAAGCTACAATTTTGATTGCAGTTTTGCCCAGAGTTAGTTGCACTTGGATAACCTCGGATGCATTATGATGAGCAACTAGCCTGGAGGTGTGGATATCCTTAATGAATATGGACACACCTCCGCCTTTGGTGTTTCAGTCCAGGTTACATGGCCAAAAAGTGTGGCATGAATTATAACCTGGTAGTGCAGGGGTGCTCTCTGAAGCCTTGAACCAGGTCTCAATCACTGCACAGATATCAATGTTCTCCATTTTAAGGAGTGCCTCGAGTAAGTGCATTTTGAGATTTAGA
The DNA here is from genome assembly GCF_019279795.1 of Protopterus annectens. Taxonomy (NCBI): domain Eukaryota; kingdom Metazoa; phylum Chordata; order Ceratodontiformes; family Protopteridae; genus Protopterus; species Protopterus annectens. Next base: position 1,490,097,161 of record NC_056744.1, on the reverse strand, counting down.
CTTCTAGCATTGAGTAGCATTACCCTCAGTTTTTGCGACTCCTGTCTGAGCTCATCTGTCAACCTGTTCATCACCATTGCAAATAAGAAAAGGCTCAGAGCTGAGCCTTGATGTAATCCCACCTCCACCTTGAATGCATCTGTCATTCCTATAGTAGACCTCACCATTGTCACACTGCCCTTGCACATATCCTGTACCACTGTTACATACTTCTCTGCCACTCTTAACTTCTTCATACAATACACAACACCTCTCTAGGCACCCTTTCATATGCTTTCTCTAAGTCCACAAATGTCCACAATGCAACTCCTTCTGCCCTTCTCTACACTGCTCCATCAACAACCTCAGAGCAAACATCACATCTGTAGTGCTCTTTCCTGGCATGAAACCATACTGCTGATCATTAATCATCACATCCTATCTTAACCTAGCTTCCTCTACTCTTTCCCATAGCTTTATATTGTGGCTGATCATTTTTATCCCTCCGTAGTAACTACAGCTCTGCACATCACCCTTATTCTTAAAACTTGGTACCAATAAACTTGGTATCAGGCATCCTCTCATGATTCTGTTAAACAAACTGGTTAAAAACCCCACTGCCATCTCTCCTAAACATCTCCATGCCTCCACAGGTATGTCATCTGGGCCAACAGTCTTTCCATTCATCATCCTCTTCATAGCTGTCCTTACTTCCTCCTTTCTAATCCATTGCACTTCCTGATTCACTATCCCCACATCATCAAACCTTCCCCCTCTCTCTCATTCTCTTCATTCATCAGCCCCTCAAAGTACTCTTTCCATCTGCTCAACACACTCTCCTCACTTGTGAGTATAGTTCCCTCATTATCCTTTATCACCCTAACCTGCTGCACATATTTGCCAGTTTGTTCCCTCTGTCTAGCCAATTGGTACAGGTTTGTTTCTCCCTCCTTAGTGTCCATTCTTCATACAACTCACCATACTTCTTATCCTTAGCCTTCACCACCTCTCTCTTCACCATACGGCTCATCTCCTTTTACTCCTGTCTACTTTATTCATCTCTCTGACAATCTCACTTCTTCTTCACCAACCTCTTCCTATGTATACTCTCTGGTACTTCCTCATTTTACCACCAAGTCTCCTTATCCTCCTTCTTCTGTCCAGAAGTCACACCAAGCACCTTTCTAGCTGTCTCCCTTACCACCTTTGATGTGGCTTCCAGCTATCTAGTAGCTCTTCACTGCCACCCAGTGCTTGTCTTAACTCTTCCCTGAACTCCACCTTACAGTTATCCTTTTTCAACTGCCACCATTTTATCCATGGCACAACCCTTACTCTCCTCTTCTTCCTCTTAATCGCCAGTGTCATCCTACAAACCACCATCCTCTGCTGCCTAACTACGCTTTCCCGTGTCACCACTTTGCAGTCTCCAATCTTCTTCAGACTGGCCCTCCTACATAGCATATAATCCACCTATGTGTATCTTCCTCCACTCTTGAACGTCATCCTATGCTCCTCTCTCTTCTTAAAATACATACTCACCACAACCATGACCATCCGTTTTGCAAAATCCACAAATCCAGCCACTAGGGGAAGCACAAGCCAGTGTATTTCTTCATGCAGGTCCCAAGCCCAGATAAATGAGGAGGGTTATGTCAGGAAGGGCATCCAGTGTAAAAGTTTTGCCAGAGCAAATATGCGGACAAGAATACAGATTCCATACTGGATCAGTCGAGATCCGGCTTAACAACAACTGCCTCCAGTACTGTTAGCCAGCAGGGTGCTGGTGGAAATTGAGCTACTGTTGGCCAATGGCAAAGGAGAAGAAAAGGGGGGAAAGCATGCCCGAAGGCAAGAGGGGAGGAGGAAAGTTAAGAGTGTGGATGTGAGGGTAGGAACTTTGAATGTTGGCAGTATGACTGGTAAAGGGAGACAGCCAGCTGATATGATGGAGAGAAGGAAGGATGACATATTGTGCGTGCAAGAGTCCAAATGGAAGGGGAGTAAGGCCAGGTGTATCAGAGGCAGGTTCAAATCTTTCTACCATGGCATGAATGGGAGGAGGAATGGGGTAGGGGTTATCATGAAGGAACAGTATGTCAAGAATGTTTTGGAGATGAAAAGAGTGTCGGATAGAGTGATGTTTATGAAGCTGAAAATGGAAGGTGTGATGATGAATGTTGTTAGTGCATATGTTCCGCAAGTTGGGTGTGCGATGGATGACAAAGAAAAATTTTGGAGCAAGTTGGATGAAGTGGTGGAGAGTGTAGCCAAGGTTGAGAGAGAGTGGTGATAGGAATGGATTTCTATGAGCATGTTGGTGAAGGAAACAGAGGGGATGAGTAGGTGATGGGTAGATATGGTGTTAAGAAGAGAAATGCAGAATATCATATGGCATGCATTACACCAAAAAGATGGCATATCATGTTCTGGAACATTCCAAAAAATAAGGATGGCCTTCTGGTATAGAAAAGAAGTTCTGTCAATGGTAAAGTTTCTGTCACAGAAAGTCACAGCTCGAGGATGTAACTTCCAATGCACACAGGAAGCTCTGTTCTAAGGCAAAACATCCCACTGTAAGGACATACAGCCCAAACCAGAAGTCCCTTTCACCTGGCAAACTAGCAACTAATTTGACATTATGTGTACACCTATACTACTTGCATTTTACCCTATGTACTCAGTGGTTATGTTCCATATTTGGATGAATAAAATTGGTAGGAAAAATGTGACCACAGAATTAATACTAATCCATATATAAGTTACCTCAACCTTTTACCTGAATTAATCTCCAATCTACATTTATGGCTGAGTAAAATTAGAGTTAAAAACTTAAGGAGAGCAGCCTGCATTTACTGGCTTGTGTCTTTTGAATTCACTAGAGCACCAGTCCTTTTCTCATAAGCTTTTCCAGTCACCATTCATTTTTATTTTCTCCTTGCACTATGATGACAGCCACAACCAGAGATACCCATGGATATAAATCCAAATTGTTAACTGCAAGAGAGGTCAGGTCTGTTATTGTGGGGGGAAAGAGCTTATACAACTACCCAGTTAAGCCGTTTACAGCTCCTCCTACAAATTTAATGCAGCAGTGCCTAAACCTATATGGAATTATGGAATGGTATATCATTGCTGAAACAGAATTAAGCCTCATCCCGAAGCTCCAAAAATTGAGTATTCCTGATCCAAATACTTGACTAACTTTAAATTTTTGGTTGACTGATTGTGAGGTATGTGCTTCTTATTAATGAGTATTAGACAAAATCCATTCACTCATGGCATTTGCATTTTCATTTAAAGATTACCAGATTGGGGGTTTTGTATCCCTGTAAATTAAAATGAATATGTACACATGTGGTAGGTGCAGTGTTTATAGTTATGTGTTTGAAGCCAAAGAACTGAGCATAAATAATAATAATAAAAAAACAAGCAAAAAAATGAAAATCACATGGATTTTTTCATGTCAAAGTGAGATGGGAATTCATGGAATAAAATGTGATTATGCAGATTCTAAACTGTATGCAGGACAAAGTATAAGAACAGTAAAACGTAGAATACAAGATCATTTAGGAGATTTAAATAAAGACAATTTTGAAAATGCAATGGCAGAGCACACTGTGAAGTTTCATAGGAGAAAAACAGATTGGTTTTAATATGTAGTACTTGGAATTACAAAAAGGGGGTGATAAATTAAGCGCTTTAGGGGCATGGATTATTTAAAAGATAATGCTTGTATACACAAAAGTTTGAAAAAAAAGTCCCATGGGTGGCTTTATAGAAAACTAGTAATAGCAGTTTGAATACAATTTAATAATTGTGTGATTTTTGTTAAATTGGCTAACTGATTATTTCCATCCGGTAAAAAAAAAAATATATATATATATATATATATATATATATGTGTACTTTGCACTGTATTGGTATATAAAGCATTTTTATGATTGTGTAAATAATGTTTTCCAAGGAAGGAATAAACCGAGTTGCTAGGGAGATTAAAAGTTTTTCTGTTGACAGTGTGGTTTCTTTTTTGCAAGTATTTAGTATTTTCATTATTTATTTGTTTATGGATTAACCAGAATACTGAATATTGACTGCAGACATGTTAATCAGTGTTCTTCCACTGTAGAATGCAGGGCTGGCATTAGGCCAGTTCGACCTATTTCACCTAATAGGGCCCAACACAAAGCTATGGCAGAGTCATTATACCTCATGTGGCTTGGGGATTTGCCTAGGAAACACTACAGCAAGGTGCAAGGTATTTTCCTACTGGTATTCTTGCTCCATGGTGGTTACAAGTCTTGTTAGTGGAGTGGTCAACAGTTACTGTCATGCACTACACTAGTGGCTACTAGTCCAGTATTAGTAACTGAATGCCTCTCCTATAGCTCACACTGTTAGCTTCTCACACTCCCATAGTGGTCAGTGGCTGCTGCTGAGTGCTTAACAGGGTTTGTAAACCACATCTGGTTGGACTAACTCATCTGATTTTGTGTATTGCTAAGTTATTATCTTCCAACACATTAAGACCAGGCTTAATTTGAAGACTGATAGGTACTGTTTTCTTTTGCTTATCTTGCTGTAAACGATGACTAAAGTGAAGAATAGAATGACCACAATAGCAGATGATTTTTAGCTTTCTTCCACTTTAATAACTCGTGGACTTCTTCAGAAAAACCAGGACGCCTCCCTACATCCTGGTTTTATATCCATTGAACAGGAAATGATGTTAAAAACGTAAACATGATGTTTTACATTCATATATAAAATTATTTCAATTGTAAAACATTAAAACATCAAAATAACATATATACAACATATTATTATTCATCACACTGAATAATGCCTTGAAAAAGGCATACTTGAAATACGTTTATTTTTTGTTTGTTTTTTCTTTTTCTTTTTTCTTCATTTTTTCTAAAACATAACTTGGACTTCCAACAATTCCTTTATTTCATGTAATTTTATTTGTATGATTTTGTATATACGTAACATGGTCCCACTAGAAAATCTACTGAATACTAATAGCAACTTATACTATGTGTTACCTCATTACTACAATATAATGAGTCGCTATCTAATGAGAGCCAATATTTTGACAAAACTAAGTCTGTCAAATGAATCTCCTTATATCATGACATTAAAAGTTGATCTCACCATGACCCCTTTCATAAATTGTCTAGGCTCCTAACTAACCCCTAGAAAATCTACAAAAGATGAGACCACCTAAGAACCTGGTCCTTAGCTGCTACCCTTGATGATGGCTCTCTCGTCTCGGAACCATTAATTATTTGTATATCTGGATGTGAATCCTTGTTGTTCACATCTTTACTATCATTGTAGGAACAAATATAAGCTTGGTTAGCCTCATAGGCTGTTATATCTCTTCGTAGCTTATTTTGTTTCCTTACTATGATAGTTGCTCTGAGCCTGTTGGTCTTAGCTTCAATACTGTTGTAAAGTGAAGCAAATTGATTGAAACAACTACACTGTTTAATGTCATTATCGAGTGTTTTAATTTTTTCTATTAGAACCTTAAGTTCTCCTTCATAGTGTCCCAACAGGATCCGCATCATACTGATACCCGTATCATTGTATAATTGGGTCAACTTAGAACATAATTCGTCCCCAGGACTGACGCAATTAGGATATTTAGCTGTCCTGAGGCCTTTTGGCACTATATTACGAGCAACACATTCTGTTAAGTATTGAGTCTCCAGGCTCAAAGTGGCATGCCTGGCTACCATTCGTTCTAGTTCAAAAATCATTTTCTTGCAATTTAAAAAAGAATTGCTGTTACTTACTGGTTGCACATTATTCAGGCTTCGGATGTCTGAAAATGGATTCACCTGTAGTTTCGTGACGAATAGTGATAGGAACAATTCTTTGGCAAGACACTCACAAGAGTGTGTAGATTTCAAGAAGTTTGAATTTTTTGTTCTGGACCACGTAGATAAATGTCTACTCAAGGGAGACCTCAACAACAAATTGGAGCAAAAAGAGTCAATATGGCAGCTATGCTTAGGGGCTGATGAACCCCCAGGTTTAAACGAAGGGATAAATATTAAATGCTTTTTGAACAACAGAAAATAATAATTTTTCATTTTTTCATTTTATCACATAATGGGGGCATCATAGGTATATGGTTTGGTAACTTCACTCAAACGGTGGGATCGGTCCTTTTCATATGCATGGTCGTTTTTGAGAACTCTTGGGACATAATACACACTTGTCCACAATAGGTGGTCTCATCTTTTGTAGATTTTCTAGGGGTTAGTTAGGAGCCTAGACAATTTATGAAAGGGGTCATGGTGAGATCAACTTTTAATGTCATGATATAAGGAGATTCATTTGACAGACTCAGTTTTGTCAAAATATTGGTTCTCATTAGATAGCGACTCATTATATTGTAGTAATGAGGTAACACATAGTATAAGTTGCTATTAGTATTCAGTAGATTTTCTAGTGGGATCATGTTACGTATATACAAAATCATACAAATAAAATTATATGAAATAAAGGAATTGTTGGAAGTCCAAGTTATGTTTTAGAAAAAATGAAGAAAAAAGAAAAAGAAAAAAACAAACAAAAAATAAACGTATTTCAAGTATGCCTTTTTTAAGGCATTATTCAGTGTGATGAATAATAATATGTTGTATATATGTTATTTTGATGTTTTAATGTTTTACAATTGAAATAATTTTATATATGAATGTAAAACATCATGTTTACGTTTTTAACATCATTTCCTGTTCAATGGATATAAAACCAGGATGTAGGGAGGCGTCCTGGTTTTTCTGAAGAAGTCCACGAGTTATTAAAGTGGAAGAAAGCTAAAAATCATCTGCTATTGTGGTCATTCTATTCTTCACTTTAGTCACCGTTTACAGTTTGTAAAGTTTGGTTCGGGTTGCCGAAGTCCATCTTGTTGCTTTTGCTTATCTTGCTAACATAAGGTTTATGATTAGTTGCAAATGCAAATAATTAAACATAACTTTGGAATTGCCAGTGTCAGACAGTATGGAAACACAAATCTAGTATTAATCATACAAAAAGATACTGTGACATGACAACATCTGATCATTTGAGAAAGAATGTTACCAACTTGACAGTATGGAAGATGAATGCCTGGTGCAGTCATAGATAGGAGCAAAATAATCTCAGAAAGTAAAATATGAGGGGGTTGTACATTTGTGTGTGTGTGTGTGTGTGTGTGTGTGTGTGTGTGTGTGTGTGTGTGTGTGTGTGTGTGTGTGTGTGTGTGTGTTTTGAGTGATGTGAGACAGAGGTGGACAGAAAAGTATTAACTTGGATGAACGTGTGAAAACAGCACCAGAAAGAGTCTGACTTCTAAATGTACTGCAAAAGTATGAATCACACTTTGAAAAGTCACATACTAAACATGAGACAAGCAGAAACTTAAAGCTAGAAAATGGTTGGACTGGATTGGGATGTTTATTTTTTTTCTTCTGGAGGGAGTATATTATAAAAAAGTGAACAAACTGTGTGGTTTTGTATATTCTGACTACCTGCTTACCAAGCCATGATGCTTGGTGACTATTCTAAGTATCACTGCAGGTAATCCTTACTGTTGTCCTTCTGACATGAGATACAGGTGGAAATAACTGCATGTATTAGTCCAGTCATTCAGTTTAACAAATAAATAAAAAAAATAGACGTCCACAATCGATTGTAAGTGGATTGGTGAGTCAGCAATGCCATTTCTAAGGACAGGACTGAGATAATAAGAAGTTATGTACCTACCATAACGTTCCATGTTAGTTGTCTTCTCTCGCCTTCTTTCTTGCTTGATGGGTTCGGAGCCGATCCCTCGGCTCCGACTCGGCACTTGCTAAGCTCGAGAGTTTCTTCTACCAGCTCGAGGCAGCCCCATATCCCATGATGCAAGGCGGTAAGTACCCAGATCTCGTTTGTAAACAAAGGGCAATAGCACCAAGCATACAATACTTCCCAAAGGAAGAAGAAACTTACAGATGTAAAAAGGACCAGGTCTGAATGGTCTTTAGCATAATAGTTTCTTATACAAGGTCTGTCCAGGCCAGGGGAAGGAGGGAGGTCGAAGAAAGAAGGCGAGAGAAGACAACTAACATGGAACGTTATGGTAGGTACATAACTTCTTAATGTTAAGTTGTCAATCTCGCCTTCATTCTTGCTTGATGGGACCGCGTCCCTAGCACCTCTATCCTGGGTGGCTCAATGGAACAAACTCTTGAGGACTGTAGAGCCAAAACTGGCTCTGTCCCTGGAGGCCAAGTCCAATTTGTAATGGGAAACAAAAGTGTGAGGAGTGGCCCAAGTGGCCGCTGCACAAATAGTGTCCAAAGGCAGTCTAGCTTGAAAAGCTGTAGAAGTAGCTAAACTCCTAGTTGAATGTGCTTTAGGTTTTGAGCACAGCTGTTTTCCCCTGATCGTATAAATTTCAGTGATGACCGAAGAAAGCCATCTGGACAAAGTCACTTTAGAAACAGGAAGGCCTTTTTTATTATCCGCATAGGAAACAGAAAGTTGATCAGATTTTCTAAATTTTTTTGTTCTGTCCAAATAATATCTAAGCTGACGGTGGGCGTCAAGATAATGTAGCTTTTGTTCAGCTCTATCTGAATAGTTAGGAAAAATACAAGGAGATCAATAGATTGATTCAGATTGTTTTTCGAAGCGACCTTAGGTAAAAAGGATGGATTAGTTCTCAAAGATACTCTGTCTTTGTGAAAAATCAAATAGGGGGGTCGAACCGAAAGAGCATGAAGTTCAGACACCCTCCTGGCAGATGTAATAGCCACTAGGAATAAAGTTTTCCAAGAAAGATATTTCAGGAACAAGAAACAGCTGGCTCGAAGGGGAAGAATCAAGGATGTCAGCACTAAATTTAGATCCCACTGAGGAGGAGGATTCCTGATTGGAGGCTTTAGTAGGAAAATTCCTTTCAAGAAGGCCCTGCAGAGCCTATGGGACATAATATTATGATCTGCTATCCCAACATGAAAATTAGAAATAGCAGCCAACTGAACTCTGACTGTGGAAGAAGAGGAGCCTGCATGAAAAATCTCTGCTAAGAAGTCCAGAACTGCCTGAACAGGGGCAGTAAAAGGATCAATATTTTGGGCCTTAGCCCAATAAGAGAAACGTTCCATTTGCTTGTGTAAATCCTCCTGGTAGAGGATTTTAGTGAAGCTACTATGATGTCTCTAACTGGGTTAGAGATCAAAGGAAGCCTGGCTAAGGAAGGAAGTGGAGCAACCATGCTGTGAGGTTGAGAGAAGGGATTGACCGGTGCAGCTGACCGGATTGGTGAATCAGTAGATCTGGCACTGGGTCCAGATGCCACGGCTGCACCAAAAGGTGATGATGGAGGAACGGGAACCAAACTTGTCGAGGCCAGTAAGGGGCAATGAGAATCAATTTGGCTCTCAAAGCGGTAGCTTTCTGGATCACCTGAGGGATCAGAGGAAATGGAGGAAGGCATAAAGAAGTCCCTGGGGCCAATCCTGGGTCAGAGCGTCTCTGGGGGATGGCCTGATAGAGGGAAGAGGCTGAAGAAGTCTGGACATTTGCTGTTTTGGGGAGTAGCAAAAGATCGCAACATGGACGACCCCATTCCAGAAAAATCTCTTCCGCTATGGATTGCTTGAGAGACCACTCGTGAGGCATGAGAATAGCTCTGCTCAATCTGTCCGCTATAATGTTGGTTTTCCCAGGGATATGCGTTGCTACCAGAAACCGATGAGAGGAGATCGCCCATTGCCATAGTCTGGCGCTTCTCGACACAAGGGGTAGGACTTGGTTCCGCCCTGTTTGTTGATATACCAAACTACAGACATGTTGTCTGTGTGGACTGCAATTGTCCCTACGGGAAGAAAGTCGTTGAGGGCTTGCAACGTTAAAAGCACTGCTCTCATCTCCAGGACATTTATGTGCAGATGGTACTCGAGCGGTTGCCACGTCCCATGAACCATCCTGCCCTGATAATGACCCCCACCCGATCAGGGAGGCATCCGTGGTGACAGTGGCTATCGGGGACGGAGGTACAAAGCACCTGCCTTGGTGAACCTGAGACAATGTGATCCACCAAGCAAGATGTTCTTTGCATGTTTGTGTCACCAGAATCTGGTGACGCATTGGGAGTTGCTGGTATGACCACTGTGTGAACAGCATCCACTGAAGGAGGCGCATGTAGAATCGAGCCAGGGGAAGAAGAGTAATGGCCGCAGCCATGAGACCTAATACCTTTAGAACCATTCTGGCCTGTACTTTCTTGCTGGCCAGAATGATCCTGACATGAGTCTGAATGTCTGAAACTCTTTGTTCTGTAAGGGTAGCTGACATCCGAACAGTGTTTAAGTTTGCCTATGAAGGTAATAGACTGGCAGGGCGATAAGGATGACTTTTCGAAGTTGATTGAGATGCCTAAATGAGAACAAAGGTCTATTGTGTAATCCCTGGCTTGTATAAGCTGATGCCTGGTGGTGGCTGACAGGAGCCAGTCGTCGAGATCTGAAACACCTGGAATCCTTGACGTCTCAGGTGAGCCGTGACCACTGCCATGCATTTGGTGAACACTCTGGGGCTGTAGTGAGACCAAAGGGCAGGGCTCTGAACTGGAAGTGACTGGACCCCAGCCAGCGGAGAAATCTCCTGGAGCGTCTGTGAATTTTGATGTGATAGTACGCATCCTGAAGATCTATTGAGCACATCCAGTTGTCCTTCTGTAAGAAGGGCAGAATTGACTGAAGAGTGAGCATTCGAATCTTGTCTTCCTGACAGACTTGTTGAGTCTGCTGAGATCCAATATTGGTCTCCAGTCTCCGTCTTTTGGGGACCAAAAGAACCTTGAGTAGATTCCGGGCTCTGAATGGTCTATTGTAACTGGCTGAATGGCTCTTTTTGCAGTAGTTTTGCGATTTCTAACTCTGCAATCTCCCTTAGACCGGTGGTACATCTGGAAGGGAACTTGAGGGAAGGGACTTTCCTCGAAAGGAATTATGTAACCCTTGGATATGATCGACTGTACCCATCTGTCTTGAGTGAGGGAATGCCAGGCTTCTGGGTACAGTGATAATCTTCCCCGACTGCCTCCAAGGAGGGACAGCCGGGCAACACCTCAGGGATGCTGAAAGGGCTTATCAGAGAGAGGCTCCCTGTTTCCCTGGTTCTTCGGACCCCTCTGCCTCTAGAGCGGCGTCTGTTGTTGTTACCCCTCTGCCTCTAGGGGTAAACTGACCACGTGAATCGGCGTGACTCCTTGGGATTTACGGAACCACATCTTCCCACCCTTCTGTCCTTTGGGATAAGGCCTAGAAGGGGTGGAAAACGGACTCCAACAGCAGAAAGAGTCTTGCCGTCCTGCTCACACCTGGTCAAGGTTTCCTTCACCTGAGGGCCAAACAAAGCTGACCCATCAAAGGGAGAATTTGTGAAGGGCCTTAAAGGGATCCAAAAATCACATAGCCGCATCCAGGCTTGGCGTCTAAGAGCCACACCTGTGCCTGCGGCTCTACTCGCTCCATCCGCAGCATAAGATATTAGCCGCATGGAGGAGTTAGCAATGGAATTGAGGGTTCCTAGCTGCGAAGCAATCTTTTCTTGAGCCCCTGCAGCTGTAGGATCCTGAACTACTTCTCCCAGCTCCTTCAGGATATCTCTCTGGAGTCTGGTGAAGTGACAAAGATAATTCAGCGAGCATAGCAAAGGTCGCTGAGGAAAACATCCGCTTGCATACCTATCCATGGTCCTAGAGTCCTTATTAGGAGGATGGACAAGCACGGAAGGATCTGCAAGTTCCTTTTGGTGGCCGCAGCCACCACCATGGCATCAGCGGGACACCCCTGGTAAGGATTTGTTTGTCGCTCGGGGCAGTGATAAATTTTGAAGGCCACCTAGGGACTGGCTCTACAGAGTCAGGAGCTGCCCACGCCTTCGTGCAATAACTTGCATAAGGGGTCGAAGGCGGAGACACCCAGGAGGTGGAGGGCCGAGATCCAAACGCCTCTAGGTATACTGACTCATCCTCAGAGGGATTGTTGGTGGGCCAGTTTCCCTCTGTTTCAGAAGTTCTAGGATGTCTGAGAAGGAGACATCCTCAGAGGGGATCTAGGGATCCCTCTGACTCATCAAAGTCAGTATCCAGTGACAGACTCGGGAGTCTACATGCTTCCTCTTACAAGTCCTCTTCCTAGGAGGATCTCCCGAAACATCAGGAGAATCCTCGGAAGAGGGGGAAATTCCCAATGGGGAAACCTGAGGCGGAGGATCTCTGGGTCCTGTAGCAAGAGAAGTGGCAGAGATGTCAACAGGTACTATAGAGGGAGGAGCTACGGGAACAGACTGCTGACTGATACCAGTGGCCAGTACACTCTTCATTACCTCGAATGCTCCCTCCCAGGCAGGTCCGAGAGAACCCGCTCAAGAGCTAGGAACTCCCGGGACCACCGGAAGGGAAGTCTCCGAGGCAGATGTCGGAGCCGAGCTCACCAAGGCCGAGGCTCCAAGGGGAAGAGCGGGCTCGGACAAGGGTCCGATGCCACTCACCCCCTCGGAGGAGACCATGGAAGCCCGACCACCGAATCCCTCTAAGGAAGAGGAGATAAGAGTAGAGGCTGAAGGAACAGAAGGGGGTATCCGTCCTCCAGCCGTAGCAGTAACCATGCCCGAAGACTCCAACTCCAAACTCTGGGGTAGAGTTGAAGGAGGAACTGTAACGGGGTGTGGACCAACAGTCGTCTGCTGAGACGGACTGTGTAGCATTTGGGCCAGTACCTGTGACTTGAGTAATCTACTGACCACTCTCTCTAGGTCATGATCTGACAACCTGGATGACCTTGAAGATCGGCTCCGATGGCTCCGTTCCGATAGAAGAGGCGAAGCCGAAAGTATCGGCTCCAAGGAAGGAGACCTCGACCTCTTCCTGGAATGAGTCATCGGATCCGATACTACAGATCCTGTCGGCGCCGACTCCTCGGAGCCGACTGAACGTCTCGATGTATCGGCCCCAGCCGGAGCCGACACAGCCACCAAAGTAACGGTGTCGGAGCCGATCGGAGCCGACACCGATGCCTGTGCCACATGGGTGTCGGAACCGATCGGGCCGACATCGAAGTGGACAATACAGATTCGGCACCGATAGCCATCGGTGCCGAAGCTGTCAATCAGAATCGGCTCCAGCGGAGCCGATCTCGACTCAAGTGCAGTCGGAGCCGAGGCCGCAGGCTTAGATACAGAAGCCTGGGCCTTGGCAGGTTTTGTTGATTTTGGTGGAGCCGACTTAGCCGGTGAGCCCTCCGGCTTAAGAAGGCCCCTAAGAATCAACTTGTTACGTCTCTCCTGCAGGACTCTCTGGCTGAAGGAGTGACAAATAGCACAGGAGTCCTGCAGGTGAAGAGGGCCCAGACAATACAGGCAAGAAGTGTGACCGTCTGTCAGAGACATCTTCTGACAGCACGAGTCACACTTCTTAAAACCTGAAACCCTCTCCTTTGACATGGTGCCGAACACACAATACACACACACCAGTCAAAGTAAATTAAATTAAATTAAACAAAATACCAAGAGGTATTCTATAAAACACCAACACACACACCCTAACAGGGGGGGGGGATGGGATAGGGAATTGACTAACAAAAAATTAAAAGAGACAGGGAATTTCTGTCAGAAAGGGATAGAAATTAAATTTAAACTATCAAAAATTAGTTTTAGACTAAAAAAGGGGCTTGAAAAATCACAAAAGTGAACAACTTACCAGGAGCTGGTAAAAAGAAGACCTCCTAAGCGAAGCAGCAAACGAGATCTGGGTACTTACCGCCTTGCATCATGGGATATGGGGCTGCCTCGAGCTGGTAGAAGAAACTCTCGAGCTTAGCAAGTGCCGAGTCGGAGCCGAGGGATCGGCTCCGAACCCATCAAGCAAGAATGAAGGCGAGATTGACAACTTAACATCTACTATTAATATTAAGCATTCTGATTTTGAGAAAGTGCATCAGCCTGAACAAGGTACGGGAATTAACTGAGTAAGGAGCTCCAGTCATTCAGATCAAGTGCAGGAGACAACTGGAAGCCCATGGAGGAAGAAAGGAGTAATCTGAGATGAGAATAAATAATGGAAGTTACAAAATATTCATGTTTTTCTTGCATCCCCCATGCTTCCCACAATCGTAAAGCACAGCCCCACTGACTCATTTGTCCAGTACTTTCTGGCATCCAAGGGCATTGGGCGTGGCAGACAATGGGACTGTTGTTTCATCACGTTTGTCATTTCAAGATCAGCCTACTTCGTATTAACATGATCTGCTTAGTGTTGTCTGCAGCACCTCCCAAAGATGCTGGGGCATGTGAAGTGCTTAACTTACAAAGATTTTTTTTAATTCATTAATTTAAAGTTTGTTAACCAAGAGGTCTAACACTGTGGAAATACAACTAAAGGAATAGTACACAATCAATACCAATGCAACAGTGTAAAAACAAACAACAAAAAAGTAAAAGCAAACAAGCAGAGAAGTATTAAATTAGGATTATATGTATGATCAATGACCATGATCACACATACACACAATATAAAAAGGCACCATCCAACCCAATACTAATGGATTTGCTGGACATCAGCAAGTCAAATTACATCAGAAATACTCAGTCTTATGGAGCTCTGCAATATCAACAGAATGGCTTGGAGGGACAGGTATACATCTCAGAGGATACTACTGCTTTGGACCGGACTCCCCAGCCACATAAAACAAAGTTCATTCCTGTCCATATTCAAGTGCAACTTGGATCTATGGATGGGAAACAGAAACCTTACCCCTGGACTGTACCACTAACGGACAGAGGCAGCTCCTGAATGCTTTACCCCATGAATGGGTTCCCCCAAATTATCTATGATATCATCCATGTTATTCTCATTAGGGGGTAATATATAATTATTGACTGTGGGATAAGTAATGCCAATCTCTAACCAAAAGAGATTTTTTAAATCGCTCACAAAAAGGAAAATTAGCTAGGCTTAAAATAGCCCATAAGTGCAGCTAGGCTAGCACTTGCCTATGAACATATGAACCCATAAAAATTCAGTCAAGTTGGTAAAAAATACCTATATACTGTTATAACTTCATATAGTGTGATATCTATACTTAGAAAATAATACACAGCGAACAGAAGTATTTAGGGTGTGTTCAATTGTTGGGCATGGGATGTGAAGGACAGTAAGGCATGAGTCAAATGATGAGAAGAGTGGAAAGGAGGCAGACAGAAATGACAGGAAAAGAATAAAAAGAAGTAATGTGTGGTGGGGGTTGGGACTAAGGGAAAATGTACAGTATTCCCCTACCCAGGTATAGGAGATCCAGTTGGTACTGCAGGAGTCTGGGATCATATTTACTGGTAAGCTAGGGTGCTTCCACTTGATGAAGCACCATGTAGATAAAAGGCATCAGTGACCCATCCAAAAAGCCCCTTATAGTCTGCTTGAGTGCATAGCTATCAGTTGTTCAGATTTTTGCAGAATGTCCAGATTTTTGCCTCATAGTTTTGGCCTATTCCTCATAAAATTTGTGCTTTTCTGGTAAATCAGGATTGAAATCATTAAATAGTGTCATACATTTCTCCTCAAAATGGAGAACATCAACATTTGTGCTGTAACGGAGACCTGGTTTAAAGCAGTAGAAAGCACCCCTGCACTGCCAGGCTATAACTCATTCCACAACTTTTAGCCCCGAAACATGGTCTGAAGCTCCAAAGGTGGTGGTGTCTCCATATTCATAAAGGATATGGACACCTCCAGACTAGTAGCCCAGTGTAACGGATCTGAGATACTTCAGGTACAACTAACATTGGGTAAGATGGAAATCCAGGTCATAGCCTGCTATAGGTATCCAACCTTGTCCCTAGACTCTCACTCCATATTCCTAAACACCATGGAATCTATCACGGTTCAACCCAGCACTCTCATACTAGGAGACTTCAACTACCCCTCCATCAGCTGGGAAAACTATTCAAGCACTAATACACTGGCCCAATGCTTCCTGGAATTCATCACTTCCAGTAGCCTGGACCAGCTCATTCTGACCCCCACTAGAGGAAGTAACATCATTGACGTGGTTATTACTAACATAGGCAACCATTGCTTTACACCAATAGTCAATCCCTCCCTGGTCAGATCTGACCATAAACTAATCACCAAGGAAATCCACATCTCCCTCCCGCAAAGGTAACCACCTTGAAAAACTTCTCCAAAGCTGACTTTGGGCTACTAAAAACAGAGATGGCTAACTTCACGGCACCCATGCCAATGGAAAATAGCTGCATGACTGCCAAATCATACACCAATGCACTGTACGAACATGTATATAAATGCATGGAACTAGCCATACCCAACAGAACCAAGACACTCTCCTCCAAAAAAAAGAAGCCATTCTGGTGGTCCCCTGCCATTAATAAACTCTACAACTGAAGGAAGAAACTGTTGTAGAAAAAGGTGAAGTCTCAAGCATGGAAAGTCTCCCTTATTAGCTTCAACGAAAATTGAGATCCCTCATCAAATCCTCTAAAGCCAGCTATGAAGGCAGAATTGTGTCATTACTAAAAACAATTGCAAAGCCTTCTATAGTTATATCAAGAGCCTCCATGGCAATACCCAGATTTGCTCTGAGTTACTGCACAATTGTACTTCCTATACTGAGCCAACAGGTACTGCCAATATACTGGCCGACAGATTCAGTGCCACTTTACACCTCTCTCCCTCCCAAAGGACCAATCACAACACTGGAAGAATGCCAGGCACCCAGCATTACTGCAGCACAGGTTAAAGCTGCATTGTCCAAGGCCCAGAATACAGTTTCCATGGGACCTGATAACATCCCTGGCTGTGTTCTACATGAACTACAAAGCAAACTGGTACCACATCTGTGTAACCTGTTCAGTCACAGCCTCATCTCAGGCTTTGTCCATACTGAACGGCGCACTGCTGCAGTCATCCCTCTCCATAAAGGGGGAGTGACTACAGACCCTGGGAATTATCACCCCATTAGCTTGACAAGTCTGATATGTAAAGCTATGGAGCACATCATCATGGACCTGATTAACAAAGATATAGGAAATCTCCAAACTCTAGCACCCACGCAATTTGCCTTTGTGAAAGGGAGATTATGTCTGCTCAACCTGGTTGACTTTTTTGAGTCAGGCACCAGGGCTGTGGATGAAGGTAAGGCAGTGCATACAGCCTACCTTGATCTGGCCAAGGCCTTTGATACCATTCCTCACACAGGAATTATTGATAAACTCACCACACTAGGCATCAACCCCTATATCACTAGGTGGGTTGCAAATTGGCTGACAGATAAAACATACTGTGTGAAAGTAGTGTAAATCCAAGTCAGACTGAAAACCAGTCATGAGTGGAATCCCACAGGGATCTGCCCTGGGTCCTCTCCTGTTCGGCATCTACTTCTCAAAAGTCCAGGCCAACACAAAGGGACTCTGGCTGACCAAGTTTGCAGATGACTGCAAACTGGGAGCCATTATTACCTCCCCAAGTGATGCAGACATCCTACAGAAAGGAATCACGGAAAACAATGACTGGTGTCGAAATCATGGCCTTAAGCGTAACACCAAAAAAATGCATTGTCATCCCCTTTGGTAAAATCTCAGTTCCCACTAATTTCCACATCGATGTTGCCCACTGAAAAATGAAGGCGTTATAAGAGATCTGGGGATGCAGGTTGACAGCAACTACCCTTCGACTACCACATAGCCACTGTGGTCAGAAATTAAGCAGCTGTAATCTTCCCAAGACTTTAATGTTAGCGCTTTCGTCTAAAATAATGCTTAGACTTCTTCAGACATCTCTTTCCCAGAATGCTATACTTTTTATGCATCCATTAATTAATCAATTATATAATTAAACAATCAAGCATGTAAATAATTAAAACCAGATAAATCCAAGTAAAAAGGGGACTTATAGAACAAACATGAAGTCATCTTGCACATTTGAAACTTCTTTAAAAGCCTTTCCCTTTATGAAACTGGAACACATTATCACTAAATGTCATAAACATTTAAATAATTAGACATTAGCAGACTATATTACATTTAAATTAGTCTAAAACTTATAAAAGTACAAATCAAAAATCCGCAAACATATAACATTCACCTATCCAGTGCTTTCAGCTTCAAAATACATTTAATTGAGGCATACTCACTAAGGCTTGGGAGATATGAGCATATGAACGAATCTGCCAGAAAAGTTCATTCTCTTCTAGTTTCAGCTCCCAAGGACCCCCCCCCCCCCCAGAATATTATGTCTTTCCTGATGGAGAACGGTAAATAAAAACTTGTGAGTGGGATTTCCTAAGGTATGCCTAGCTAAGGCATTTGTAGTTGTTTTTTTACTTGTGTTGTATAAGTGCTCATAAATTCTTTGTTTCAGTGATCTTTCCGTTTTTCCTATGTAGAATGATTGGCACTGCTGGCATAATGCGACATACACAACCCCTTTAGATTCATAATTATACTTCCCTCTCACAAGGTATTCTGTATTTCTAATAGCAAATGTATTCCCAACCTTAATTTGCTGGCATTGGTGGCATCTACCACATTTATTCATGCCAAAACATCTGTTAGTTGTTTCATTTTGAAATTCTAGAATATTTTTTAAATTCTGTCCTCGTTGGTATGTTATACGCAAAGGGTCCTTCAATTTGTTACAAATATGAGTATGTTCCGAAATTAGGGCCCAATTCTTATACGAAATGTTAGAAATAATTTTTGCATTCAGTGAATATGTTGTCAAAAACATGAGCCCTAAGTTGGGTACCAGTGCCAATCATTCTACATAGGAAAAAATGGAAAGATCACTGAAACAAAGAATTTATGAGCACTTATACAACATAAGTAAAAAGACAACTACAAATGCCTTAGCTAGGCATACCTTAGGAAATCCCACTCACAAGTTTCTATTTACCATTCTCCATCAGGAAAGACAATGTTCAGGGGGGTCCTTGGGAGCTGAAACTAGAAGAGAATGAACTTTAGGGGCAGATTTGTACATATGCACATATCCCCCCAGGCCTTCACGAGTATGCCTCAATTAAATGTATTTTGAAGCTGAAAGCATTAGATAAGTGAATGTTATATGTCTGCGGATTTCTTATTTGTATTTTTATAAGTTTTAGACTAATTTAAATGTAATATAGTCTGCTAATGTCTAATTATTTAAATGTTTATGACATTTAGTGATAATGTGTTCCAGTTTCATAAAGGGAAAGGCTTTTAAATAAGTTTCAAATGTGTAAGATGACTTCATGTTTGTTCTCTATGTCCCCTTTTTACTTGGATTTATCTGGTTTTAATTATTTACATGCTTGATTGTTTAATTATATAATTGATTAATTAATGGATGTATAAATGTATAGCATTCTGGGAAAGAGATGTCTGAAGAAGTCTAAGCATTATTTTAGACAAAAGCACTAACATTAAAGTCTTGGGAAGATTACAGCTGCTTTGTTTCTTTGTGTTTACTAGTGTTTTAGTCTTTTGGTATTTACTGTGGTCAGAAAGTCCTTCTATGTGGCACAGTTCATTACCAAGGGTTTTGCATTCAGGAAGAAAGAGGTTAACGTCTCTCTCTACTCTTCCCTCATTAGACCAATCATCGAGTATAATGCCCCATTTGGCATGTACCTCATTAGACACCTGCAACAGCTGGAGAGGCCACAGAAGTACCTCGCAAAGAGGATCCTAGGCATTAAACACATGTCCCACATGGACAGACTCAAAAGACTCCAGCTATTCTCTGTTTCATATCGCCTACTTTGAGGTGATCTCTGTTTGACTTACAAAGCCATGTCTGACCAAGCTCTGTTAGAAATGCTACATCTAAAGAAATCCAAATCCCTCTACACCACATGCTCCAGAGACCTCAACCTCATTACCACAATCAACAGAACATGCTGGAGGGGCAGGTTCCTCACCCAGAGACTGCCCATGCTCTGGAATACACTTCCCATACATGTCAAGCAGAGTACCTCGCTGTCCCTCTTCAACAGAAATCTTGATGAGTGGATGGTTAATAGAACGTTCACCCCGAAGAATCACTCCAGTGGCTCAACTTGACAAATGCTATTATTCTAGCAACTTTCTAAGTGTATAAGAGCAATATTTAAAATCTGTCCCTATGTCTGGGCCTTTGTCTTCCCATTATTTTAGGCTTTGTCCACATTTCTTATGCTAAGAGATCAAGAGGTATGCTGGAATGTGTTAAGCAAACAAAAAGAGGAACTAAAGGAGATGTATCTGAGGGTAAACCTGGAATCCAGTAGTATACTTCTGCTTTAATGTCTTATGATAAAATGTAATCTAATAAATAAACATTATTTTATTTTTAATACACACTTGTAGCATGTCCAGGAAGCTCACAACCGGAAGGGAGGATTGTTGTGGCAGGTGGACTTTCAGCTGAGGGGCCCCACTACAATGTTCCCAACTAGGTTCCACAATTGGTATGGCCAGCCCCTGGTAGAATTCATGCAGTATTTCTCTCAGAGATAGCTGTTGACATAATATTTGGACTTTATAAATGGGTTGTCCAAAATTGCTGGCAGTGGCCATTCACAGGGTGGGGGTGATCTAAACCATTAGCAAGAAATTACAATGGTCTAAATTGCATAATATACACTTCACATAAATAAGGACATAATGACATACAAATGAGGATCCTCACACAGATAAGCAAACAAAATATGAAAGTGCACGAGACCAATATGATTGAGTGACTTAGAAGGATATAAAATGGTAGTGCTGTTCAATGGTAGTCAATTTGATTGAATACCATGATTTATGGAATACAGAAGAGGGTCATGCTACATTGAGCACCAGCAGTAGTTGAATAGCATGTGCTGCATTGCCCAGCATTGACCATTTTAGCTACAAGACCTTTCAGCAAGCTATGGGGGGCAGATTATGTTTATCACAGGTGTCTGCCTTGTGAATACTTAACCAGTTCCGGTATATCATGCTATAATGTGCAGAATGGAATATCTGATTCCCAATGACACCAGTGGACAGTGCTAATGCCATCTGTCATTCTATGAGACCTGGACACCATAGACTGTACTCATGCTGCTAAGGCCCTATCTAGTACAAACAGAGAAATACTACCACTTCCTGAATAGTCAGATGGTCTGTAATGTCCACAGAATTATCTATAATGGGTCCATGTACCACCCAGGCAGGTCACATGATATATATATGCCAGCTAACCATGTCAGGACTGTATCCATCCCATGGCATGGATGGGGTTAAAGTATGGGACACTGTGGGGGGCAATCAAAAGTGACATGCCAAAGACAGAAGCTAAGAAACATCTCTTACTATGAGCAGGAATTCTGAGCCATGTGCCAGCAAATGACACTGATGCTGCATGTGCAATACTTTGTGTTCCTTGATATGGAACAACACAGTCTGTCTCATGTTTGGAATCCCACTTCTTTGACTATGGACACTACAATCAGTGGATCTGGACTGGAAAGAAGTTGTAACATCTCAAGGATGCACTTATGGAGGTAACATTAACCACCACTGACCTAAGCAGCAGTATTCTCACTATGTCAATACTTCAAGTCACTATGTAGTATATGCACTTCATCCTAAATGACATAAAAACGTAACACTTCCACAGTGCTATCCATTGCAGCTTTTTGTGCCTTGATCACAGACCTGAACACCTGCTGGTTGATTCCTAGTACTACATTCCTAATAGGGATATTACATGAGTCTTGGTGGCATCAGATTCCCCTGCATCTATCAACTAAGGTAAGTATGACCACATAAGAAGCAGTGCACCTATTAGAGTCTACATGAATTAGGGACCCAGGAGAAACCTGTGTGATAGTATTAGAGGCTCTGGAGAGGCCATGTGCTAATTATTGACTATCAGAGGTGCCCCTGTACCCATGGATTTCAGTTTTCCCTCCTCCAGAGTGTCACAGACAGTGTCACTGTGTCATCAGAATGTCTTTCCAACATGCTATAATCATTATTAGCTGCAGTAGGCCTGCTTATATCAGCCCTCTGTTGCTCCAGTGTGCTGGACCCTCCACCAATGGTATCTCTGATCATATGGTATGCAAGATAGTGTAGCGCCACAGCCTTATGTCTGTACTGTGACTCATGTTAAATAATGCCATAAAATACCCTATAACACATACCTTGTTGAGCAAGACATTCCACTTGCAGATCAGAGGTTCCTAAAAGACAGCAGTGCAGGGTGCTAACAGTAACATCCATTCTTCTCTATACATACATATGTGTCCTATTACAGTTGTACTGTCAGTACTAACCTGGTACTTGTCTTATGGACAAATGATTAGTAGGCATAAGGCCTGCACCAATATCCCAGCCACTGCTTGGCATGATGATCTGGCTTTTTTGGCCAGTGAGTGGCACAAAGTACTCCTCAACCACTGTCAGCTGCTTCAGTACTTGCGGTCCATACTACATGGTGGTTGGGTCCACCAAAATGTTCTTAGCCTTCTGTTTTGCATGGGACAACATATCTGTAATTCTCATTCATACCTGCTGAAGAGACTTATTATGGATTTCCACAGCATCTATATCACAGATAGTGCCCTGCTAGAACTGGTCCCTGACATACTGGTCAGCACCACCTTTGACGAATTAGGTGCATACTATGCAAGTAGGTGGGCAGCAATAATGCTCTTCCATCTTGTGAACTTCTACAGATACTGCTTCCCCCAACTGACTATCTCAGTACCTGTCTACCTGCAGACAAACCATGTCATTTATTTTGTGTATGAGCTCAGCTACTTCAAGCATGTGCTATTGTCCATGGCTTCCTCCAGCTGTATCCGACTAGGTAACATTTGCAGTTACCAGACTTAGCCCCTCTATATAGTACTGCACCATTCAAATATGTACAGACATATCAGCCCCACACCCCACAAATGCCATAGTATCCCATATAAAATTCTATGGCCACTGCATCTCTCCCACAGGCATACAGAACTGTGCTTTATGATTGTGTGATGTAACTGTGTCTTGTATTGCTACCCTTTTCGGTGCTACATCTGTAGTGGATTACCCATATGTAACCAACTAATGCATATCTGCCAGCCGAGCAACCTACACACTGACCTTCCCAACAGGCAACACAGACACTGTAGGGATATAAAAAGTACATAACTTTCCCAGGTTTCCTTTTTTCTCTTTGCAATCCTCCACATCAACAACACTTTCATAGTAAATTCAGCAAGATCTGTTCTTATAAAAAGTATATAAATATATACAGTTATTGTATGAAAGAGTGAACATTTATATGACAGAATACTTTTTCCTGGTATAAACAAAAAAAATGAATGCTCATATGAGTGAAAGTTCATTCAAATGAAGTTTTTTTCCAGCAGCCTTTAGTATGAGTTCATGGTGCAGCAAGGTATGTGAATTTGCCCTTACTGTGCTGCTGTGGGATACTAGAGTAAGTATATATACAATTAGCAAGCATTGTGGGGGTGCATGGGAAGGCTTGCCCACCTGCACAAAAAAAAGAGTTATTTTTTGCACTTTTGATCAGTTTAGATTTACTCTAAGGTCATCGCCCTTTATACATTTGGTAAGGCAGACACACACATACACACAAGCACACACACACGTACACACACACACACACACACAAACACACACACACACATACACACAAGCACACACACACGTACACACATGCATACATGAGTGGGTTGCTCAACTGGTACATATGCATTGGTTGGTTTTATTTTTTTATAGGTTCATAGATGATTACTAGGCTAATGGCACAACAGCCTTTACAAGCCTAGACAATAATACCCAGGATATGACAGTATTATATCTTAATTCTCCAGTTATGGGATGGGCTAGTATCAGGGTAATGGGCCTTTGAGTGTTGGAGCCCTGAGCCATTTTATAGAGTGTGTTTGTCAATAAGGGACATGGGCAGTAGCCCAGGAGTGAATTTATGGTTCCCCATCCATTTATCCAAATCCTTTTTGAAGAGAGTGAGTGAAGTGCTTTACTTTATGAAGATGGGAAGTTTATTCCATAGATGAGGCAGCCTTTGAGATATGAATCTGTCTCTCCAGCAAGTTCTGTTACAGTCAGAAATAAGGTTCAGGTCCATGTAACACGTTACCCATGTATAATTGTTCTTGTGAACATGTAACATTTTTATCAGGGCTGGATCAGAGAGTAATTTGTAGGTCAGGCATAAGTCCCCTTTCAGTAAACGATATGAGATGGAATAATGGGATAGGGCCTTTAGTCAGTCTGCATAAGACATGTGTCATATGCTTTGTATTTTTTAGTAAAACCTCTGGGGCCACTCCAATTTGTGTAACTGCCTGGATAGGTAAATGAATAAGGGAGCACTGTACTTGAATATGGGCCTGGTTAGGGAGGTATAACAGCACTATGACTTCCTTTGACCTTGATGCTATACATTTGCTTATAAGTTGAGCAACACAAAGGATTTCCTCACTATTTTAACTACCTGGTGGTCAAAGTTTAGGTTACTATCTACCTGTGCTCCAAGGTTCCTTACCACTGGGTCTACTTTTAGGGGTGTGCTATTAATATTATAATTTTCAGGGATTTATGATTTACCAAAGGGTATGATTATGCATTTTTTAACATTTGGTCTCAGACCATGGTTTTGTCACCAGTTATTTATCATTTTCATTCTGTAGGATATCAACATCATTTGGGGATTCAATGACTGCTGCCAGCTTACAGTCATCGGCGAACTTGGTGATCCAGAGGTCCCCAATATTGACCTTCACTGCAGAGACATATATACCAAACAGGAGGGGTCCCAACACTGAACCCTGTGGGACACAGCTAGTAACAGGTTTCTTATCAGACATGGATTCACCTATCTGGACATGTGTCCTGTCAGTCAGTCAGTTGGCTGTCCATCTGATGATGTAGGGGTTTATGCCTAACTCAGTAAGTTTATCTATGATCCTTGTCTGGGTAATTGTGTCAAAAGCTTTGGCCAGGTCTAGATAAGTGGTCTGCACCATTTTACCCTCATCCATGGCCTTGCTGACTTTCTCAAAGAAGCCCACTAGATTAAGCAGCAAATACCTCCCTTTGACCAAGCCAAATTGGGTCTGGTCCAGTGTTTGGAGGATTCCTACGTCGATACAGATTTTAATTGCTTAATTATTATATATATGTATACAGTACAGGCAGTTAAGAAAGCCTGGTCAGTTTTGTTAGAGGATGACTTTCTGGCTCAGCAGTTATCTAAGGCTCCTGCCATTTCATATAAAGGGAGAAACTTATCAGATACCCTGATACATAATTATTATTTTGTATATAATATTGAATTGAATGCACCAGTGCTTCAACAAAATACAAGTACTATCCCCTGTGGATTTTGTTCTGCTTGTTTTAAAGTAGTGGCACATTTTCCATCTACAATGGTATAAGGAATGTATTTGTATTGTAAAATATGGGACTTTGGCACCTAAAGGGTTAAAAAGAGAAATTAATTGGAAATATTTAGTTTAAGTATTTTATTGTTTTTAGTCAATTAATTATTTACTAATAACATATGAAAAGGTCCCAGGAAAACTGATTTGAGCAGTATTATGGTGGTTTAAAGTCCCAGAAACATTGGCAGAATTACTGCAGACTATGTACAAAAACCCAATGACTTAAGTATGAACAGTGTCTGGTATCACATTCACAGAGGGGTTTTCAGTGAGACAAGGTATACTTCAGGGTTCAGCTCTGAGCCCACTGCTGTTCATATTGGTGATGGACTACATTAGCAAACAGATCGGATAGGACAGATCAACAAAGTTGCTGTATGCAGATGATGTGGCATTACAGACAGTCTCTGAGCAAGAACTTCAGCAAATAATAGGGGAATACATTGCAAAACTGAAAGCATATATGATTAAACTAAGTACAGATAAGATAAGGTAATGGCAGCAAACTGGGGAATAAGAAAAAGCTGAGAACTGAGAAAGAATGGAAGTCAGTGGAACAGGAGAACAGCTTCAAGTATGTGGGAGGGGTGGTTGAAGAGAAGGGACGTCTGAATGAAGAGGTCAAAGCTAGAATCAAAGGGGTTGCAGCCAACTGGCACAGAGTGTCAGGTGTAGTGTATGACAGAAGAATGCCAAAGAAACTGAAAAGTACGGTGTACTAAACAGTAGTGCAAACAGAACTACAGTATGGTACAAAAACCTAGGCAGTAAAGGCAAAGCTGATGAGGAAGTTAGAAGTGATGGAAATGAAGTGCCTGAGATGGGTGGCAGTATGCACACTGTGGGACAGATGAAGAAATGAAGACATAAAAGCAGAAACCAAAGTAGCTCCAATTGCAGAAAAGGTCAAAGAGAACAGATTACGGTGTGCAGAAAAGAAGACGACAATATGGTGAAGAAGATTTTGGACAGACAGGAAGAAGTAAGAGGAAACGAGGACATCCAGCAAAGAGGTGGATGGATTGTGAGAGAGAAAATCTGCAACAGTCAGGTATGTGTCGAAGAAAGCAGCAGTGTAACACTGAATCAAAAGATGGCAACAGTTAACACAGCACCAAAAGATGTGAAAAACGGGGTTGATGATGATGATGAGTTATTTAACTGATGTTGTTTTATGGTTATACTGTCCATTTCCTTAGAAGACTTTTTAGTCAAGGCACTAAAAGAGAGTATTTGGCATTTTTTCATTGTTTTTGGCTTGTTCTTCGCTTGTCTTTGACACGTCTTCTGGCAATTGCTCTTCTGATCAAAATTATTCCTTTTATACATCTGAGGTCCCGACATGCTTATGTTTTGATGTTCATCAACAATGTAGCACTGATGAATTCCTGAATGGAATGGGTGTTAGTGAATCTGACGCTGTACAGGCTTTTGTACCCAATGGTAATGTTAGAGGTGGGGATCACTTTTTTCCTAACTATTGTGGTGAGCAAAAACAATGTAATTTGGAGTTGTTTTACTCTATACAGTTTTCTGAACAAGGTAAACTTTCAGCATCTATGAAAAGATTGAGACGAGTTTCAAAAGTTCATGATTACTTAAATGGCAACATACTTTAATCATGCTACGCAAAAATATGTACAGTTATATATTCATGCCCCCCTGTGGTTTAAGGGCTTTTAAACATTTCATTTCTCTGTATGATATGGACGTTGAAGTGGATAAAGTTTTTGCAGATTGTTGGATTAAGGCAGCTCACTGTTGTGCCATGACACAGGGAAAATTTCTAGTAGATATAGATTATGTTAAACAAAAATATGAGAGTGAAAAATTTAAAGTGGCAGAACAAATTAAAACAATAGTCCAATGCTCAACTGCAACTGCTGCTAAGTGATGCTGCTGCAAAAGTCAAGAAATTAGAGCAAGGAAAGACTCAGTAAAAATAAAAAAGTTGCAGAAACACATTAAAAATTATTATATGGATTGCACATTATTATGGAGATTCAATTACAGGAAGACTTCAACTAAAAAAAATCATTAATTCATGTTCTTGTTCATCAGACGCAAAAGTGATAGAATGGTCAAGCATAGCAGTGTGAGCAGCATAGATAGTGCTGAATCTACACTGCAGTGGTGTCTAAATGAGTAGAAAGACATGTACAGCAATAACAATTTATACATCCAAATGGTGACTTTTGATCAGAAAGGGGTCGGAAATTATATGCCTCCTGAAGTAGATGCCAACCAACTCCAAAAAACAAAGATATTCATAGTAAGACTGTTAATTTCTCTGGACTTTTTAAAAACATTTTAATTTCTCAAATTCACAGTTTAACTAATGACATATAATTAATATTTCTGGTGTGTGCTTATCTAACCACATGCAAGAGTTGCTTGCTTTACAATTAAAATTTGTGCCTAGTGTTGTTCTGTCTCATTATTTTACTACAATAGAACTGTGTAAGTTATATAAAAATTACTTTTAATGTGTTATTGGAATTTAACCAACACAAATAAGAAATTAACGTCTAATAATTTATTAGATATTTTTCCTGTGGAAGTTTCCAGTATAGATTAATATCTGTCCCTCTCAGAGGATGATGGCGGGATATAATGCTTATACTTTGTTGGATATGCATTCCATTAACAATACAAGTCAATTTGTACCAACATTTCACAATGAAGCTCTGAAGTGTTTAACTTCTGTGGTTAATAATGCAACAGAAACCATTTTACACCCAGAAAAAAGATATTAATTATAATATGAGCAAATGTAACTGGCAGGTACTTAATGGAATGAAAAATAATTGTGATAAAGTTACTAGACCAACAGATTTCATGAAAAATTATGTAAGGTGGTTTTGAAGAAAAAGTATGGAGTTCACATGTTGTCTTTGCAGAAGTAATGACTACCAAGAAGGCTGTTTTCCATGAAGGGAATTTTAAATCAGTTTTAGCTGAAGTTTCAAAAGGTTTCTGAGTTAGACCTTGTAGCACAACTATCAGATCCTTTACTGAATGACTTAGAAGAAAAATACCTTTCATAAAGGCCTTGCATAATTTGGACAAAGCCAATGAATAATTTTTGTCCCCTGTGTGAAAATTAGAAATTGCTGCCAGCTGAAGTTTAATCATAGAGAATCTTGCTCCTTCTTTAAAAGGAGATGCTAAAAGTTAAAGAATCACGGAAACTGGAGCGGAGAAAGGGTCAAGCTCATTATTCAAAGCCCAAAAGGAGAATCGTTTTAACTTGCTCTTGTATACTTTTTTAGTAGATTCTTTCTGAGAAGCCAAAATAATGTAAAGTACAAAGGATGACAGCCTGGGCTGTCTAACCATTACTGGAAGTGGAGAAGCCATGTGGTTAGTTTGACAACCCGTATCTTGGGATGTTAGCTCTCTGATGGATGAGACAGGAGACCGTAGGAAGGAGAACCATATTTACTGAGGCCAGAAAGGGGCAATGAGGATTATTGAGCTCTTCAGCCTACTTGCATTTTGCAGAAATTTGAGAATCAAGGAGAAAGGGGGATAAGCATAAAAAAGGACCTGAGAGCCAAGCGTGGACTAGAGCATCTCTCGGTGACTCACCCTGAGGGAGGATAAGAGCAAAGCACCTACTGCACTTGTTGTTGTGGGGAGTTGCACAGAGGTCACAGCAAGGTTGGCCTCAACAACGGAAGATCATTTCCACCACAAACTGATTGAGAGACCATTCATGAAGCATCAAAATGGACCTGCTTAGTTTGTCCGCTAGTACATTGGTTTTCTTATGAATGTGAAAGCCCATTCCCACACTCTCATGGCCTCTCTGCAGAGAGGATAAGATCAAGTCTCTGCTTGTCTGTTGATGTACCAGACTACTGACATGTTGTTGGCCTGAAATGTAATAGTCCCTAGAGGGAGAGCATCTTAAAATGCCAACACACGTAGGACTGCTCTGATATGCAATGTGTCTCTCAGGGGGAACCACATGCCTTGGACCATTGTTCCCAAGAAATGACCACCCATCCCAGATGATAAGCATCTATGGTCACTGTGGCCATTAGGGGTAGTAGGACAAAAGGTTGGCTTAGATGAATATTGTCTGATTGGTCCACCACTGGATCTGTTGTTTGCAAATTGGAGTAAGCTTGACTGGAAAAGATAGGGGTTGATGCAGAATGATGACTGAACAGCTAGATTCCTTTGGAGAACATGCATAAAGAAACACGCCAAAGGAAATAATACAATGGCTGCTGCCATGGAACCTAGTGCTTGAAGCACAATCTTGCTGAAGGAGATGGAAGGGAAAGAAGGAGATGAACCTGACTTCTGATACTGGAAATGTAATAAGGAGGTAGTGGTGCTACCTGTGCTGTAGCATCCAGGAGTTTACCAATGAACTCCAGGCTCTGGACTGGTGTTAAGTTTGATTTGGCATAGTTTATTGTTATAACCGATGACTTGCAAATCTGGAGCAAACAGTCCCTGTCATGCTGAAGGAGATACTTGTTGGGGGCAGTGAGGAGCCAGTTGTCTAAGTATGGAAACACTCGGAATCCTTTTAGTCTCAAGTGAGTTGCCACCACCGCCATACATTTGGTAAACACCCTGGGGGCTGTAGTGAGTCCAAAGGGCAGGGCTCTGAAATGATAATGACTGGCTCTCAGCCAAAAGTGTAAATGTCTTCAGGAGTGTCTGTCCATTTGATATAGTATGCATCCTGAAGATCTCTAGAGCACATCCAATAGTCGTTTTGAAGAAATGCTAGGATGGACTGTACCATGAGCATTCAGAACTTTGACTTCTTCACAGACTGATTCAAATTGCTTAGAACCAAAATAGGTCTGAGGTCCCCTGTTTTCTTGGGCACTAAAAAGTAGTGTCAGCAAGTTCTGAATCCCATTTGGTCTAGTGGGGACTTTTGGATGATTTTTTTTAGCAGTTTTTGGATTTCTTGTTGTGCTGCTTTCCTTTGACTAGGTGGAATGTCTGTCAGGAAGTGTATTTCTTTTGAAGGGAGGGAGTAGGAAAAATTGCACCCATGAATCCTGTTTTATATTTTCTCAGGCATCTGGGTGCAAGGACAACCATCCCTCAACTGCCTCCAGAGCTGGACAGTCAGGCAGCACTTCAAGAGTGCTGGAAGGGCCTGTCTGGAAAAGAATCCTTGAAACCCTGATTCTGCAGGCCTCCTCTGCCTCTAGGGTGATGTCTTTCATTAGAATTTCATCCTCTGCCTCTGGAGAACTATCACTGCATGGGCTCTTGGAAAGGTCCCCGAGATTTTCAGAACCACGTCTTCTTACTGCTTCTCTGATTCCTGGAGAAGGTTTGCTGAGAGGATGAAAACTTGATTCCCAACAGCAGACATAGTCTTTCCATCTTGTTTGCTGGGGCAAGCATCTTTTTTACTGATGGCCCAAACAAGGAAGTGCCATTGAATGGGGCAATGATAAAGGACATCTTAAAAGGCTCCTCAAAGTTCTGTAGCCACATCCAGGCATGTCTCCTTATGGCAATGCCTGAACCAGCTGCTCGTGAGTTATGTTCGGCTGTGTGATAGCTCAACCTTATTAAAGCATTTGATATGGATAAGAGAGTTGCCAGTTGTGAGGAAATTATTTTGAAAACCACTGCAGACACGGACTCTGAGAGTATTTGCTTGCTCTTTAGTCATATCTACCTGAAGTCTAGTACAGTGTGCCAGGTAGTTTAATGACCTCAGGCAAAGGTTGCCAAGGTGAAGACTTGCTTTCTGAATCTGTCCAATGCTATGGATTCCCTGTTTGTCAGATGGACAGCAGAGCTATGTTCTACTAGCTCTTTCTTGGCAGCTGCCGCTATCACCACAACATCAACTGGGACTACTTTGCTCCAGTCAGTTCTCTCTTTTGGATCGGCTAAAAACTAATCAGGTATCTCTGGAATGGGTTTGACAATATCCAGCTCCTTCCAAGTCCAGCGGGAAACTAGGTCAATGAGTTCATCCACCGGGAGGTAACCCGAGACGTAGATGGTCCAGACCAAAAGGTTGCAAAAATAATAATTCTTCAGGAGAGGGATTTTCAGAAGACCATCTACCTTTTTTGTCTAAGGATCTTTAAAATGTCTCCAAAGGAGATGTCATTTGGTAGCAATCTAGGGGGACCCTTCTCCTTCATCAAAATTGGTATACTCCATAAGAGACTCCATCAGGGAGTCTATGTGCTTCCTTTTGCACATTCTCTTCTGAGGTACTTTCTCTGTCAGATGTTCAGGGGAGGTGCTGGAAGAGAGGGGAAACTCCTCTATCAGAACCAATTGGATGCTTGTTGGAACTAACTGTCTCTGTTGAGTAGGTCTGATCAACTCAGAGCTCAGAACCAATGAGAGAAATGGGGTAGGATCCAAAAATGAGGCAGTTCTCTGGAGAATCTACTGAATCAAATATTTGTATGCCTTCAGGAAAAAAGATTTTCAGTCTTGCTGGAAATAATAAATGGGGTTTTAGTGGTTTCTTTTTTTAACCCTTTCTACCACCTCAAAAGCTGATGAACTGGGGCATGGTCAATATGGTGACTTGGTAGCAGCATGGTCTCTTAGCTATCTTGCCTTAAAACTATTTCTGACAGGAATTTTATGTTCTAATCAATACCTCAAGGATTATTTTATCAACATTA
Organism: Protopterus annectens; assembly: GCF_019279795.1. Classification (NCBI taxonomy): domain Eukaryota; kingdom Metazoa; phylum Chordata; order Ceratodontiformes; family Protopteridae; genus Protopterus; species Protopterus annectens. The sequence continues at coordinate 1,490,065,054 of NC_056744.1, read as the reverse complement.
CTTAAGAACTTCAGGACATCTATTGAAGGACTTTTTATCATCTGACATCAAAAAATTCCTGTCAAATTCAACTGCAACAAGAACAATTCTCTCAGCTGTTTAGAATGAGTCATACAAAAAGCTCTTCGCATGATACCTCTCTCAACATGGAGCTACATTCTCTATTGTCAAATACCCAGGACCTCTAACTAAAAATTGACAAAATGGATAATAAACTGGATTCTTTTAAGGACAAATGTTCTCAACAACTTGAACAACTTCAAGAAATTATCATGCAACAAAAAGTTCAGTTATCAGCTATGGAACGATCTCTTAATGACATGGAGACTAGACTATCTGAAGAAGAACACCAAACAGAATTCTTATTAAAACAAAATGCTTATTTACCAGACAAACTAGATGACCTGGAAAACAGATCTAGGAGGAACAACATTCAAATTTATGGGCTTCCTGAGAAAATTGAAGGAGACAACATAATTAGTTTTCTCACACCCTGGATTCCTTCTACACTGAATCTACCTGAGTCACTTTCCTATGGCATTGAACATGTTCACACATCCATAGGTAATTCAGAAAAGTCTGCTACAACAAAAAACAAACCAAGATCGATTATAGTGAGACTTTTCTCTAGTCAGTATAAAGAGCTTATCTTGAAAACTGCCTGGGCTAATTCACCTGTTAAATTTCAAGATACAGTAGTTAGATTTGACAAAGGATTACTCTTCAACTGTGGTTTCAAAAAGAAGAGATTGTTTCCCATATAAAAGCATTAAAAAAAGAAACCACTGAAACCCCATTTATTATTCCCAGCAAGACGGAATGAAGGCATAAACATTTTTGATTCAGTAGGTTTGGCAACAAAATACCTATTCAACAATAATATATGTACTCAAGTGGAAGCAATGGACTGGACTAATAGTACTCTTAAAAAATTGCAGAGGAGAAGAATAGTTGGAAAGCTAGTTGGAAAGCTGTAGAACCAAAGAAGAAAACCTGAAGGACAAATAAAAATACAATCTTAATATGTTTTCATTCCCATCAAAACAGTGTACTAATGTTAAACTTTCCTCTATAGAAATCAACATGTAAAACAGGTACCCTTTTTGTCTTTTCTTCTTTCATCTATTAATTATAAGAGATATCTTTCACAAATAAGTACACTTACAATTTTAAAAGTTCTATCTACTTCACATTTAACCATTTAAAAGAGAGAGAGAGAGAAGGAGAAAGGGAAAGAGAAGGGGGAAAAAGAAAAAAAAAGAAAAAAAATCAATATTTACATTCAATTTAATGCTTTCTGGAATTATTTACTTAAGTACTAGTGGAAAATGTTTTGTGCCTCTGTTTGTTGCTTGATATTTCTATCTAGCTCTTAATTTATTGAAACAAAACACTGTTGGTAAATTAACTCATTAATAGTTACTCTTCTACTGTTATATATGTGTAAATTATGCACAGGATTGATCGGTAAGCTTTATATTTACATAGAGTGAAAACATTAATCCCAGCATTAACTTTTTTAGTCTGCTGATGCAACCAGTGGACCTATGGGTTTTAGATAATGATCAAACAAAAATTTTCCGTGGATGATTGTGGCACTGGTCCATTTTTATCGAGTACTCTGCTTTTTGTACTCTTGGGACTACAGCAATCTTATTTTATTTTTTTATTCTTTTTTTTTTAATGTCCCTCACATTTTTTAGACTGAGCATACACTCTGGAGTATTCTTAATGTTATTTTATTGCTGTTTTGTATGTGTAATAGATATACAATGTTGACAATTAGGATTTCTAATTGCCCAAGATAAGCACTTCATTGTCAGCATTGATTCATTTTGTTGACCAATGTGATTGGTATATGTTTGGCTTTCACACATTGACTGGGTTAATCGTTGTTGCTTAATGTGTATGGCCCTGGTACGTTTTCTTGCAGCTCCACGTCTTGCATTCTGTTTCAATGGCAGTTTATTTATTTTTTCTTAGATGGGAGGGATAGGAAGAAAAGGAAAATGGTTTCTCATGTTATTTTAACACTGCAGTCTCTCAGAGACTCCCTAGTCCGAGGCATACCTTGCCTCGGTTGAGTTTGGTCTTCTTTTTCTTCCCACTGAGCTCAAGAGATGATGTATTTTGTTTCTCTGCAGTCCCATTCACACTGATTTCACATGCAGATGGCTCTTCGGGCACCCTTTCATGTTTTAGATGCTATTTCAAAGATGTCACACATTAGGTCAGAGGGCATCTGTAAAACATTTAGCTGTACGTGAGGTTAGTAAAATAAATTACAAAATGCTTTTTCCTTTTTGCTTGTATTGATGTAATCACTTTGTTCTATACTACTAATCAGCCAGAAAAATGTTGAGCAGCAGATGGGAGTACAAGATTACTACATATGATAAACACGAGGTTAACTATGATCGAAATGGGGTCTACAGCCCTTCTGCAAAAGCTGAGGAGTGGGGATTAGATTGATTTACTAATTGTTTTTTTTTTTCTGGATGAATGTAGCTGAAGGAAAATTAATATGAAAATGTTATGCCCTGTTGTTGATTGGACAGGGAAAATTGCTTTTTAAAAATTAGTCTGTTTATTTTGAAATACAGAGGACAGTACCTTTCCTTATGTGCCTCTCTAACATGCTTTGTGGAAGTATTCAGAATAGAAAATATATTTGTTTGTTGTGGGGGTGGTTAATTGTTTTTGAGTAGATTCCTCCTTGTTAGTGGTTGCAAGTAGTGAAATTACATTGCAGACTGTGCTTTTCTGGTCTTCTTGTACACAGGTAGTTAATAAGCAAATAGTTTAAGAGACAATTAAAAACTTTACTCCAAATACTTAACTGCCCCAAAGCAATGATTAGTTAAGTGAAAATGACATCAATAAGGTCACACTATAAGCCAAATGAAGACTGAGAGATTACAACCCTGTACCACAGAAAGTAGCACATTTAACAGTTCTTGATCTGAATTTTCGGTGTCATCTTGACAGACTTTTTGGGGGTCCAAGGTATTCTATTTAAAATGTCTCTTAGTTGTCGATAGGAGGAGTCAAATAGCAATTATATGGACTAGGATGCAATAAATGCCCAGGTGGCTGCTCTTAATAATATGTACACATACCATCACACCTGGACGCCGTCACAAGGGTACTTGGTGGCATACTAAAGTGATGACTTGCAATGGTCTCATAATCTTGTTCTGGTCCATCCTATAAAGGCCAGGAAGTATACACCAATAATTAATCTAACTACTTTAAGCTGAGTTGGCATACTCATAGTTGTAAAACTTCCAGTATTTGATTGACTGATATTCCAGAGCCACAGCACATTGAATAATTTTCACAGTGTCTGGCTTACAGGCAATGAATTTCTGTATGGGGCATTTACATAATAATGTCTCTGATTCAGACAGCTTGTGATTTCCAGGACTTTATAACTTTATTTACTTTACTGCTATGGCTGCTAGATATAGAGAGCTATCATAACCAGCATATACTTCAGTTAAATGTGTATCAATAAGTATTAACAAAATGTAAATTCATAAAACTTGTGCCACAGTATTACATATTATTGCTCAGGTTCTATTAAAAAATAATTGTAATGCTTTGATACACTTTCATTACTACATATCTTCATAATATATATATTGTTTTTATCCTTAAGTTCTGACAAGTATTCTTATATGCACATAACAATTTATATGGGTAAATAATTTAGAATTAGTTTGCAATTGCTAATATAAGCTGAGCATTTGAATTATACTAACAGCCAAAAGTTTACATAAAACTTTATGTAGACAGTGTTAAATACACACATTAGATATAACTAGTGAGATTGCTTGGGTAGTCTTACTATTCAGGCAAGAGGTTTTATACCTCATAGTGCTGAATATTGTTTTTATTGATAGAATTTATAATTTTCTAAGTTTCTCATTTATTGGTTGTGTCATGACTATCAGAAATGTACATATCTTTTTTATATGTGACCATTTAATACTTTTTCCAATTGCCTGTTTAGCTTTTTATGTTATATGTGTGCACTGTTTTATAACTTCTACATTAAATTAAGAGTATGAAGTGTTTGACTATTAACTTTAATGGTTTAAACAATAATATTAAAGGTAGAAGCCTACTCAAATACATTAAGTTACATGAACCTCATTTGCTATTTCTTCACAAAACACACCTTTTAGAGCAAGATATAAGTAAATTAAATCTTAATAACTACACAGTTTTGGTAAGCTCTCAATTTAAACAGAAAAAGAGGGGGTGTAGCTATTTTATACATAGATACAACTCTTAATCTTAAAATAATCAATACATATCATGATTCTTCTGGTATGCTTTGTTTAGTATCCCTTGAAATAACAGAAAAATATATACCTTAGTCAATCTATACTGGATTCCAGGTGTTGGAGCTAAGACAGTTAATAGTTATTTTGAAGATATAATTCATTTTACTAAGGGCAGTTTAATATTGGTGGGAGATTTTAATTGTATTACAGATGACAAAGATACTGATTCAAAATGTATGTGAAAGAAATCCTCTACTTCAAAAGCACTTTTGAAATTCATAGACAACTTTTATTAAAGATATTAATGAATTTGTTGATGGTGGTGCTGTGGTAGCGTTGTCGCCTCACAGAGGTTGCCCGTTTGATTGTCAGTTAGAGCGTCTTCTGTGTGGCGACATGCATGAATGGGCATTCCTTCGTTGAAGGTTGTGCGTTAGGCCTCTCAAGCCAGCACGTAAAAATCTACTGCCAATCATTAGCGGACAGGAGTTCCACTGTGGCGACCCCTAACCGGGAAAAGCTGAAAGACACAAACATTAATGAATTTGCTGACTCTAATTCATTATTTTTTTACTTTCTAGTCACATAGGCATAATTCTCACTCTAGAATTGACAGGATATATATATATATATATATATATATATATATATATATATATCAAATTATTTAACAACAAAGGGGTTAAGGTCATCGCCTGCCCTTTATCAGACCAAAATGCACTGGTGTACAAGGTTGATCTTCTTCCAATTTATTCCATCCCTATCATGAGAATACCGTCATATACAACAGACTTAACAGAGTTTAAGGAATTTTATATAAAGGAAATAAAAACCTTTCTTGAAATGAACAATACAAAAGATATATCAGAAATATATATTTGGGACTCTCTAAAAGCTTATATCTATGGTAGAATTTTATCTTGGTATATTAACAAAAAAAACATAGAACAAAGACATGCTAGACCTACAAAATAAAGTATATAGACTTAAATTTGAAATTCAAAAAGGCAATACAGATTTAATGCCTGAACTTGCTCAAATCTATAATAAATATTTTGAAATACTTCACCACAAAATTATGATTAATCTAGAGAAAATTGAATTAAATTCTTATTCTATGAATCCTACCAATCAAAGACATTTAGCAAACAGAACAAAAACAATATTAAATCTAAACAAATATAAGAACTTTATATCCCACACACAAAGAAGAAAGTTACTGACGTAAAGAATATTTTAGAAGCTTTCAGACTTCATTACAATACACCTAATTCTTCTATCCCTCTATCCTTATCTGCCAACAATATTAAAGCATGTCTTAATAGAAAAATATATACACAAGGTTATTACAGGAACAAACAGATATTATTAATAAACCAATAACTATGACTGAAATAAAATCACAAATTAATAAACTCAAAACAAATAAAGCCTCTGGTCCAGACAATATCTTGCCAGAAATGTACAAGCTATTGCCACGTCAATCATTACTTTTACTTTTAAAAGTATACACTATAGTCAAAGAAGATACAAGTATATCCCCCTTATGGAAATACTCATTAGTATCCCCAATAATAAAGACTGATAAAGATGAAAAACTTTGTTCTTCATACAGACTCATAACTTTACTAAATGTAGACTATAAAATGTTTATGTCCATTTTTGCAAATACAAACATTTTCTCCCTTTTTTAGTACATGAAGATCAAACAAGTTTTATAATAGAGAGAAATACCTATGATAATATCAAAAGAATCCTAACATTAATCGATCGTAATAAATTTTGAGACATAGATTTGACCATAGTCTCCTTAGATATTAACAATGCCTTTCATTCCATTAACTGGCATTACCTACTTTTAGTTTTAGATGAATATAAATTTCCAACAGCTTTCAATATACTAATTAAATCCTTGCACCAAGCTCACTGAGAATAGTCCCTATCACCCCAAAATCACCTACTACTAACAAGTACATAGCCATCTTAGTTAAACTTATTAAGTTCCTCCACCACATTAATTGCCAATTGATACTTGCAGATGACATTCACCCTAATCAAGGTCCTAACCCTTACCCATTCACCCCTGCCAATACCAGCCTCCCCTCATACCAGCTACCTACTAATAGACCAAAAACCAGTCTACTAATTCTGTCCTTAAATATCTGAAGTGTTAAAAATAAGGTACACGTACTACATGCACTTCTCTCCACCTACAACCGTGACATATTATGTCTGACAGAAACCTGGCTAAAGCCCACTATTGCAGACAAATAAATCCTACCTACTGGTTACAATGCACTCTGCCAGGATAGACTATCTAAAAAAGGAGGGGGTGTAGCCCTGCTCTTTAAGAATATCCTAAATGCCACCACAATCAATCTGCAACCCCCCCCCTTTTCAACAACTCTGAAATCCTCCTAGCTAAATTAAAACTTAGCAGCAAAAAGTCAGTCAACACTGTCACATGCTATAAACCACCAGGTAATAACATCCCAACCCTGGAAGGCTTCCTACAATTGTCAAACCAAAATCACCCTCAGGAAACCATTATACTTGGTGACTTTAACATAGATTGGAATACCTGCTCAGCCTTAAACCCCACCAACCATATTAACCTCTAAAATTGTTCACAAGTTATCCAAAGTAGCACTAGACTAAGAACACCAAAAGTTAACGAAAGCCTCCTGGACTGGATATTAAAAAATAGGACCAACACCCCATACCAGGCAGGTCTTCTCCCAGATTCCCTCAGCAACCATCAACCCACTTTTCTATTTAACCACAAAACCCAATCCAACCCTATCTCCAGATCACTAATAACCCACAATACAAAAAACTTTGACCCCAACAAATTCAAACTCAAACTAAAACACCATAATTGGCACATACTAAAGATTTTACCCCTAGAAGAAGCCGTAAACCATTTCAACAACATGTCTATATTATTTCTTTGACAGCTTAGGTTGTCGAATGCTCAATGATCGACATCTAAGAGTCGAAGTTTCAAAATCATGAACGGCCATATAAGCAAATTCTTTCCTCGGGAAAAAATTTGGTAGGCCGTCCGGAAATAAAATTAACTTTTCAACCTAAGTATAGTGGGGAGCTTTGCCCCCCACACCTCCCGATGTGAGGGGCTGTGCCCCCACACCTCCCTAACTAAATATACCAACTCTGAGATCGCTCTACATTGGGGAAAGGGCAAATCCCCGATAACGGCTAAGCAAATTCTTTCCCGAGGAAAGAATATGCTTATATAGCCGTTTGAGATTTTGAAACTTTGATGCTTAGGTGTCGATCATTGAGCATTTGATCTAAGCTGTCGAAGAAATAATATAGACCCTTAACAATACCTTCCTAGGTATCCTAAATACCCATGCTCCACCCCGTATCACTAAACTCAAAACAAAAACAGCCCCATGGCTTACCAAAGAAACAAAAAAAAAAATTTCAGAAAGGAACAAATCTGGGATACATGGAGAGCCACAAAACCCCCATCAGCTAAGGTACAATTCCAACAGCTCAGAAATGAGACAAAAAGATCAGTCCTCCTAGATAAAAAGAACTATTTCATTGAGCTACAAAACAAGCACCAAAACAATCCCAAGAAATTCTGGGCAGGAATTAATAACATACTCCACCCTGGCCAGCCCTCCACCCCTTCTTCTACCTCCTCAAATGAAATTACAAATATACCAGACACATTTAATAAATACTTCACTGAAACCATTTCTAACCTTGTTCAAAAACAGCCTACTACCACTACCACTAATCACCCACAGCCTACAGAGAAACCTAAAACTACCTTCGAATAGCAACCCATCCCAACTAACTATGTCAAAATGTTGCTACTTAAACTCAAACCTACCTCACTAGCAGCTGATGGACTACCTGCCAAATTCCTTCAGCTGGCTGCCAATGAACTTGCCTTCCCCATATCCATCCTACTAAATAGATCAGTCTCAGAAACCTCAATCCCACCCATCTGGAAAACCTCCTATATTATCCCCCTCCATAAAAGCGGAACCTCCACTGATCTCACCAGCTATCGACCAATAGCCATTCTGTCCCCACTGGCCAAAATACTAGAGAAATGCATCTACCACCAACTCATGCCATACCTAATTAATAACCAACTCCTCTCTCCTACCCAACACGGATTTAGGCCAGTTCATTGCACTACCACTGCCCTACTTTCCTTCACAAACCTCATCAATCAAAACAAACACATAGGCAAGCTAACCTCTGCCATATTTCTGGACCTATCCAAGGCCTTTGATATAGTCAATCACCCCAAACTGATTCATGCCCTTACTGACCTCAGCCTAAGCAACCAAACCCTGGCTTGGTTTAACAACTACCTACAAGGAAGACAGCAAGCAGTACATTGGGACAATAACTTATCATCACTGCTTCCCATCACCACCGGGGTCCCACAAGGATCCATATTAGGTCCCCTCCTATTCTCCATTTTTACCAACAATCTTCACACTATCTGTCAGGACACAGCAGTAATACAATACGCTGATGACTCTACCCTTGTCTGTTCAGCCAATGACCCTCAGGCACTTTTCTCTATAACCCAAAAAGCCTTCCATACCACAGAAAACTGGTTTCTTAGCAAACACCTAATTCTAAACCCCAATAAAACAAACTATTACTTTTCTCACCTAACAAATCTCCCACCACACACACTCTCCATTTAACAGAATCTCCAGGGATGGCACCATCATCTCCCCAGACACTAACAACAGACTGCTACGAATTACCATCGATAACAACCTCAAATTTGATCATCATATTAACCAAACCATTAAAAATGTCCACAAAGAACTGGGCAGTCTATATAAAAATAAACCCTTCCTAACACAACCTGCTATGATAACAATTGCTCAGACTCACCTTCTCTCTACACTATTCTATTCCTCACCCATTCTCACCAACCTACCCAAAACCAAAAATAATAAACTCAACACTTGCTATAATCAAACTGCAAAATTTACAACAGGTGCCTCCTATCGTGCCCACCACTGCCTATCCTTAAAACAACTTGACTGGCTTGAATTCCCTAATCTCCTGAACTATCACCAACTATCCTTTGCCCACAAACTCCTATTATTCCCAGACAAAACCCCATCTCTGGCTAATCTGGTAGTTCCCCAAGCTAATACCAGGCAATTATGCTCCAGCAATAAAAAATTAATTAAGTTGACAAAAAACAAAGCAACAGGGGACTCCCTCTTCCACAACTACATTGGCAAAATCTGGAACTCCCTACCCACCTCTATTACCTCAGCTGTCTCAAAGGCCACATTTAAAAGACTCCTGAAGGAACACCTAAAGCACTCATGGATCTGCCATGTTCCCCACCTGGCTAAACCCCCCCCCCCCATCTTTCCCCTGCCACTACTACTGCCTCATTTCTAATTAAGACAGCCACTTACCTTACCTGTATGTACTCTGTACAATACTCTCAAACCCAAATCTCCCTTGTCTTAAACTGACCTATGTCACCCCCATTCTGGATATGTTAACTTGAACCAAAACATGTATAATATGTTACTTCTATGTTAAAGACTGTTACTTTCTATGAATGTAACACCTCTGTGTTCACTGCAATGATTGTCTGAATGTTAATGTGGAGTTTCTCTCTCTGTAATGATTGTATGAATTTTACTGTGGAGCTTTTCTCCCCGGGCCTCCGCTGAAAATGGACATGCATCCAGTCAGTTATTCCCGTTCAACAAATGTAAAATAAATAAATAAATAAATAAATAAAATTATATGAAAATTCTCTAGCATATGTCAAGTTAGGATCTCATAGATCTGGACTTATTACAATTATGAAAGAGACTAAACAAGGCTGTCCCTTGTCACCCCTGTTATTTGCACTACTGATAGAGCCCTTTGTAAATAATGTTAGATCAGATAATAATATTAAAGGTATATAAATCACTACAGCCATAAACGTAAAACTGCAATTGTTTGCTGATGACATACTTCTGACTTTGTCTGACTCAAATCATTCCTTACAAGCATTATTTAACTCTATGTCTATGTATCAACATATTCCAGGACTACAATTAAATGAAAATAAAACAAACATTTTACTTTCAAACTGTAAAAGAAATTATATAAGCAAAAAATTCTCTAACTATATGGTAACCTATAACAGACTTCAATATCTAGGTATTTACCTGTCAGATGACTTAAATGAATCACTCTTATTCAACTATAATTTAATATTAAATAAAATTAAACTAATGATGTCTAACTGGAACAAATACTTATTTACTATGGAAAATAGGCTGTTTCTGCTCAAATCAATAGTCTTTCCTAAGGTACTATATCTCATACAAGTCTTCTCCCTCCCTTCCCTCCAGACACATTATACAAAAATATAATAAATTAATTTTAAGTTTTCATTGGTTCACAAATAAACCTTGAATTGCCCTAAATAATCACCTGATGGATTGGGAGGATGGAGGAATTAATCTACCAGATATAGGAGCATACATTCTCTCTTCTGTTGTTAAAAATATATTATTATGGTTAAATCTATCTTACTCTCCCATATGGAAACAAATACATGAACGGATATACTTAGAATCTATGCAGTCTCAGTCACAAGATCATTTGAATCTATGCAGCCTCAGTCATAAGATTGTCTATTTTATCAAATCCCCTCAACTGGATGATTATGGATTATATTCTAGAAAATACAAAAATTAGAATTCCATCTCAATATATAAATCTTACACTATCTAACTTTAAGAAACTTGTAAATAAGAATCCCAACATCAATTTCTGTTTTTTCGTACTTTTTCCCATAGCCTTTACATCTAACAATCTGGAAAAACTTCAAACCCACAAGATGAATACTCTGAGAAAAGGAAATGTATTATTTTGGCATCAATTAATCAAATCTGGAGAAGTTCTAGCAAATAACCAAATAATAAGCAAATACAATATAGATAAGAACATGTGATTACTTCTACAAACGCTGAGGCAATATATCATAAATAAGATGGAACTAATGCAAATTACTGTTAGACATGACACTCCAAAACATACTGACTATATTATTATTACTGTTAATCACCATTGTCAAGGTAATTGTTATCTGTCTAATATTTATAAAATTATAAAGAAAACATAAATGTATCACTCAAAAGACATACTGGAACTATTTTACATTGGTAAATGGTTATCTCCCAACAGAGGATGATAAAAAATGTATTCTTAAATCCTCAAAACATTCTACAATATCACTTCATTGGCAACTGTTTACTTGGAGATTTCTACACGGGAGTTTCTTTACACCTCATAAACTAGCTTTGATGTTTGCTAACAAAGAGATGTGAAATAAAATTACAAGCTGATTGGCAACATATTTGTTATGAATGTAAAAGCCTCAATGTTTAATGGAGTAATATTAACTATTTTTTTCAGGCTGCATTTAATGATGACTTCCATTTAACTAAATCACTGGTTTCATTTAATTCTCCCATACCTAAATGTGTTCCAAAAAAAGATACTCAGTTCTTTGGACTCTATTAGCTATAGCTCATAAGATCATTACCATTAATTGGAAAAGTGTGTCTTCTCCTTCCTTCAAGGAATTTAAAAATCTTGATTTGGCAGTAGGTCACATGGAAATCTCTACTTTAAAGAACAGAACCAACAGAACCACTTCATAATATAATACCTGGATGACAGTAATCGAAATATTGGGGAAAATGGACAAAAATATTCAATAATATGATTTATGTTCAATACAATGGCAGAATCATTATGTAATCTGTTTAGTCACCAGTGTAAATAGTTTAATATGATGTTATATTATTGTATGGTTGTATACTTATATTGTTTTCATTTTCTTTTTTCCTTTATTTTTATGATCAGTGATATATTGTTTACTGCTTTCTTCAATCATTGCTTAAAGGATGTTACTTTAATAAAAAAAATAAATTAAAATGTTAGTAAAAAAAAAAAAATCTGATGAACCCTGAGAAGCTTTGACCCACCCTCTCAGAGTTGAAACTCCTGATGAAGGTAGGTCTCAGCCACTCGCGGATCCAAGCACTGAGGATGGAACCAGATTCAAACTCTCCAGAGCCAAGGCTTCGAGGGGGAGGGATGGATCTGACAAAATTGGAGTCAAACCCAGACCCTCAGATCTGAGCCCGACCGTTCAGCTCCTGGACCTGTTCGGATCTCACAGGATCATAGCAGAACTAGTCAGGGATATAGCCAGAGTCAAGGAAGGCACTTTCCTCAGCTCTGACACAGCACCTCTTGAGGATTTTGGATCCTGGGCCTCCAAGACCACTGGACAGATTGAGGAAGGAGATAAATTGGTCTTGGACATCGTAGGAAGACTCACGGATCCAACAGGAGATGGAGTTGATAAGACCCCCAATCTGGATCCGAGCTCTGAGAAGGCAGGGTGGGTGAGATGGGTTTTATATCAAATTCTGGAGTAAGACTTCTACGAGAAGTAGGTGGATTTGGATCCAAGCACCTAGGATCAGAGTGTGTAGTGGAAGGAGATACTGAAATAATTATAGGAGTCGAAGCCTTCAGATCCAGGGGTTTCAGATCTGAGGATTAGTTCTTTGGATCTGGTAATGTCAAATCCAAGGCTTTCCTTGTCTTGGTTGGTAGATCTGACAAAGACCTTGGGGACATCTGTGGGAAGCATTTCTAATGCTCCAGTGGAGCTGACTTGCTCAATTTGGTGGGGTTTCAGCCCCAGAAGAAGATATAGCTGGAAGCAAACACTTCAAAATCAATTTGTTTCACCTATCTGCTAAGGCCCTTTGATTGAAGGTAGAGATATTGAACATGAAGCATCCAAATGCCTGCCTCTGAGGCTGTACATGCACTGCTTGTGGGCATCCAAATTAGGTATTTTATACCCACAAGAAGTACATTTCTTAAATCCAGTCAGTTTATCCAACATGGTTAAAAAGAAGGAGGGAAAAGAATAGTAAATGAAGAACTAAAAGGAGTTTTTTTTTTTAAATAAGCAAAGGCAGGAAAATAACTTTACCTACCGGCAATGGTAGATTACAGAGATACCCTGTTAGAAAACGGGTAAGCAGATAGAAAAGAAATATCAGTGATGGTATAAAAGATTTATAATTTAGCAGAAAGCAGAAAGGCGATAGTATCATAAAATTAATTAAATATCTTAATGACCTGTAAGAAAAACTAAGAGGGAGGTAGCAAAACTTTTAGAATTAAAATTAAAGATGGATAAATTAACTCACAAAACCACACTATACTAGCTTGAGAAATTAACCTGGATCTATTTGCAATGGTGGCAAATCAGACATGGGGTAATGGGGATGAAATAATGCATTATGGGTAGAGGGAGGAGCTCAAGAACTGGATCCAAAGTCTAGAATATGCGGCCAAGTCAGATCCAAGGATCAGATCTGAACCCATGGGTTGAGGCAGAATGAAAAGGACATCGTCAGATCACATTCTTAATTATATTGTAAACTTAACAAAGTTAAATATTTAACCCCCCACTACACCCGAAACTGAACATCTTTGAGAATGTTTGTGAACTAGATTTGAGGCATATGGCACTCCCAGACAATTTCATTAATAATAGACAGTTTAGAAAAGCTAATGTCACCTATGAAGAATGGTTAGCTTTACAAGCACTAAGATGTTCACAAGTGAGGGCTGTTAAACCTGATAAAGGTGGGGGGTTAGCTATCTTTGATTTTGTAGATTATAATACCAGAATGAAAATGGTTTTGAACAGTGATGCATACTCTAAAGCATCACTAAACGAAATGAACATAGCCCAAAACCGTATAAGAGGTTACTTAAACAACTTGTATATTGAAGCAGAAATTGAAATACCATGTCCTAAAACACCTGTATTGTTTGGCATTCCTAAGGTACACAAAGATGTACTAAATCCACCTATGAGACCTCTTATAGATGGAAGAGGTTCCATCCCATATCCCTGTGCTAAGGTTGTTGACACCATCTTACAAAAGTATTTGAAGTCTGAAACACAGGTGTGTAAAGATTCTTGGACTTTCTTACACAAGATGAATGATCTTGACATCAACAGTGATAACTTTTTAACTATTGACGTCAAAGACCTTTATACCTCTATTCCCCACCTTGGGGCAGTAGAATGGGTGAGCTTATTGTTGAAAGCCGAAAGTGCACCTGAATTTGAGATACACCTAATAGAGGAACTCATTGACATAATTCTTACTAATAATTATTTTATTTTCGATAAGGAGTTCTATCTCCAGAAGAGAGGAGTGGCTGTGGGTTCGCCATGTGGAGCCAGTTTGGCCAATCATGTTATGGCATACTGGGAAAGAGAATTTATTTTCAACAATTCCCAACACATGGCAAACCTGGTGTTCTATACCCGTTTCTTGGACGATATTTTTATCGTCTTTAGAGGGGATGCTATACAGTCACAGACATTTGTTGACTATTTAAACCAAACCACTGATTTTTTTGAATTTACGTAAAACTTTAGCTGTGTGTCTATAGATTACCTTGACATTAGGTTGAGTAAGGATGTTGTGAACGAAAGACTTGTTTCTAAAATTTTTAGAAAAAATACTTATTGTAACTCCTTTCTCCATTTCACAAGTTGTCACCCTTTTTCACAAAAACGCTCTATCATTAAGGGTCAATTAATTAGAGCAGCCAAAATGGTCTCACTAAACAGTGACTTTGTCATTGAATATAATTTTCTTTCTAATATGTTCCAACAGAGAGGGTACCCCAATGACCTTATTAGTTCATTAGTGGATGAAGTACAACACAAAAGGCTCAATGGGGTAATCAAGCCTACACTGTGTGGCTATCTGGCTATCAACGCCCCTGGGTGTGAACCTAGTAGCCCCTTGACTCAGTGTACTGAGCAACAGTTAGATCTAAGTAACGATAATATAGTGCCTAATTACAGAACCAGTTTCACAACAACATACTGTAAAGATAGCACTAAAGTAAGGTTCATCTTATATAAAAATTGGGAATTTATTAGTAATGAAAAATCTCTAGTGGAAAAACTAGGAAATGTACCGAAACTAGATTTTAGAAGAGGTTCCAACCTTAAAAACTTACTGGAAAGTAAGTGTCCAAGTGTCTCTTATAGACATGCAGGTATGTATACTTGTGGTACATGTAGGATGTGTAAATTTCTCGAAGTAGGAAGGTCATTCACGATTAATAAGAAGTATAGCCTCAATCAAAAGTTATATTGTGATTCTAAATACGTGGCGTATGTTGCAATGTGTAAATTCTGTACAGCATTTTACGTCAGGAAGATGGAATGTAGGTTCCATGATAGAATTTATGAACATACACATGCCATTGACAAAAACAAGCTTGACAACTCACTGGCTAAATACGCTCAGTTAAGTGGGGGTCACAGGTTCAACTTCAAAGCCATTGATCAGATTCAGGCTGATGTTAGAAGTGGCCCTATGACTTTACTGTTGGAGGAACGTGAACTAGTTTGGCAGTTGAGACTTAATGCTTTTTGCAACCTGGGTCTCAACGAAGCATGTAATATTACTTGTCTTCTTAAGTTAAAAAGCTTGAATAGATACTATTGTATTAATATTGGCACAGGTTTTATATGTGTACCCTTTTTATGTATCATTTTTTTATGTACCATTTTTTAATTACATAATTTACTTTTACAACTTGTATTTACAAATTATATTAAAGAATCTAGTAATATATTCTAGATTAGATAATCTGATAATTATACCATTTACAGCATTTATAGAGATGTAAAAGTGATTCTTGTGCTGTTGCTTTAACTACAAGTTCAACTGTAGTAATTTTTGTTGAGTGGAAGATCTTTACCATATGATTTTATAGCAACTACTATTTAAAATGTTATGAAAACTCTTTGTTTGTTTATCTGAAGAAGTTGTTGTACAACAGTGGCGAAAAGCGCTTTATATTAAATCTATCTTACACCTTTGGGCTTGTGGTTAGGTCGTCTTGGTTTAGTATAAATTAAAGATTACATCCGTGCTGACAGTTTTCAATGAAATCATCTTATTAATTCACTGCCATACATACAGATGTAATGAGCTACTGGAACCTGCAGTAGAAGACAATAGTTTTAAACAGAAGCTCAAAATATTATAGACATGTTTATTAAAAGTAATTACAGTAGCTCTAGTATACAGAATGTATACAATAGAGCTAGCAGGCTGATTCAAGAAACATTAACAAATATTAAGGTGGACTTAATAAATAGAAAATCCTTTTCTTATT
Organism: Protopterus annectens; assembly: GCF_019279795.1. Taxonomy (NCBI): domain Eukaryota; kingdom Metazoa; phylum Chordata; order Ceratodontiformes; family Protopteridae; genus Protopterus; species Protopterus annectens. Next base: position 1,490,048,474 of record NC_056744.1, on the reverse strand, counting down.
ATAAGCTGGAAGAAGAACCAAAATTGAATATATATTTTGTGACTGAATTTAATGAGTTAACTAAAAATAGAGTACTGATTTTGTTACAGGATGACTTTTTGGCTCAACAATTATATAAGACTCCCTCTAGTGTCTATATGGGGAGAGACAAATTTATCAAGTATTCTGATACATAATTATTTTTTATATGATACTGAACTGATTGCACCAGTGTCTCAACAAAATAGGGGTACTATCCCTGTGGGTCTTGTTCTGCTTGTTTTAATGTAGTGACACAGTTTCTGTGTATTAATCGTATTCCCTTAATTTCTGATGATGTTTTTACTTGTAACTTTTCTCAGGTAATATATGCTTTGAAATGCCCCTGTGAATTATTTTGTATTGGGGAAAAAAAATAAATAAATGAAATAGGCTAAAGAAACAATTGAGGGATATTCATCTAACTAAACTATTCAGTGCAGTTGGGGAATAATTTTTAAATAAACATGACAAAATCTTAACGCATTGTAAACTATGATTCTGTTACATATTACAGTGAAATCAGTGAAAAAATATTTGGACAAGCATAAACTTTTATATAAGAAAAGTATATGTATTTTAAAATATGAGACTTTGGTACCCAAAGGGTTAAATAGAGAAATTAATTGGAAGCATTTATTTAATTCATTATTTTTATTGATTAATTATTTAATGTTGATTTATGGAATATATATCGTGTGTTATGTGTATGTATGACTTCACTTCCTTTGAAGGTTTTTAGCTGAGATGTGTGTCAATAAAGGAGAGTATTTGTCATTTTGTTGTAGTTTTTGGTTTGTTCATCTTGTGTCATTCAACAATAAGTTCTGTTCCTATGCTTCAGAGTGGTCTTAAGTAAGATGGGGACAGCAGTTTATATTGCACTAATTTGCGACACCTATCAGGCCAACAAAGCTAGTGAGGCCAAGCAAAGCTGTTATAAGTTAACTATTTAGACTGCACACTGTCTTATCCACAAACAATGATGCAAGCCATGCAAGTACTCTTCAGCATGGGGCATGTGACATCTGTGCAATTCCAACAGCCCAGTCAGCATGTATGTATGCTTCACCTTTGTGCGCTGCTATGTTATGACATACATGACTGAGTAACATCATCCTTGCTCATATTTCTGCCATACTGCTTTTTAAGCAGATCTACTGAGTAGCCATAGCTGCTTCATCAATGACAACCTTAGGTGTGCTGCATGACATGCCAGGGAGAGTATGATTTTCCTATTCTTCTTGCACAGGGACTATAAGGAATGTTTGCTGGAGTGGTATAGTGGCTCCTTTAAAAAGGTGGAAGTCTAGTCTGACTTGACATGGGTGTTTTCTAATGCAAGGGCAGCACTCACTCAAGAGAACAGTACTGCAACTGTTATGACATTAGGCAGTTCCACCCTCATTTGTTTCATCAATGAGAAGCAGTGGTTGAGGAGATTCATAATGTACTGTAAATACATATTTTTATGTCAGTAATGTTCCACTAAGTTTTGTGTTGACCACCTGTGGTAAACAGTATTCCCTCTGTTTTTTTTACAACAGCTGAGGATAATTGGTAGAATATGGTTGGCTGCTGCAGCAAGGAAATACCTGTCCTGTGGAAGTTCCTCTCCATGCAAAAGTGTCTGTATGCATTGTACAGCTTTCCTGTGTACAACTGCAGTGCTGATAATACCCTGTGTGTGCCTTATATTTTTCTCATTTTGTTTTCTATATGCATGACCAGTTGTGGCAAAGGAGGTTGTGCAGCCTTGACCACCTTGATCTCCACCAGCTGCTATGACTGCAGCTGGGTCAGTGCATCCCACTGTGACAGCCTCTCAGGAGAGGGAGGCAAAGACTCCACTACTAGAAGTAGTGTGGGTTGTTCAGTAGCACCATGTGTTCCAGCCACTTGGTGGGGGAGGGTGGCACTCTTTTTCTGAAGAAATCAGATGGGATGGGTAACAACTATGCTGACTCAATAGCAGTCATGGAGGCTGGTGGCTGCTGTGGAGGCAACTGGTGGATGCCACCAACATCTAAAGCCAGGGGTTGTTTCCCTCTGATTTGTTCTAACAGCCAGACATGCAAGCATTCCTCTTCACCCTATCCCCATTCTGGTGTTACCCCTCCATTCTGTGTCATTGCCCACGCCTTGTTCATTGTCCAACCCTCCTCAACACTAGTTGCACACCATCTGTCTCAGTCCATTGGCTGTCCACCCCACCTTGTATATGCTTTTCACACTTGTCTGACTGTGTCTGTGTATGTGCATCTGCACACACAATGTGTTCATCCTCCTCTATCCCAACCAACACTGTTCATTTCCAACAAAAACACTCTGTCCCCCAAAAGCTACTCCTTTTTCTCACTCTTGTTTTTTTTCCCTCTCTTTGCTCTCTCATTTTCTACTTTGCTATCCACCCCTTTTCCTACCCATTTATATGAAGAACAAACTGACCACTTTTGTATGCACACCAAAAGCATTGTTCCTGCATAGTAGTGGCTCTCTGACATGGTATTAGGATTCTAGAAATTTAAAGGTAAGTAAGTCCAAAGACCATTTACACCTTTCTAATGCCCGCCCTCAGTTTGTACTCTCCTCACTGCAAAACAGGATTGTCCAGCGATGAATTAGCAGATGCATATACAGTCATCAAGGCTGGATTTGAAGGCTATAAAGGCTATATCTCAGCACAGAGGATTAAGGTTTGAGTGGTTAAGGAACTACTTCCAGTCGAAAGGATACACATTTTGATTCCTTCCATAGCTATTTACCTATTCTATGACTTTGAGCAAGTCACTTAACCAGAGGGTGCTCCTGAGTTGTCCCCCAAAAGGTACACTTTGTCCAGTGGGCTTACCTCATTAACAAATAGATTACATAAAATAAAAAAGGGTGTCACGTTGCTTGACATGTATTCCAGAGATGGGATAAATATGAGTGAACTTTGTTTATACACCGGTGGAGATTTAAGTCCTTAGTTCTTAATTGTGGAGCTGTTTGTTCTGCAGAGGTGCAAGTGATCAACGAGGGTTGGGTCCCTAATGGTGGGGAAAGCCTGGCATAAGTTTCCATGTAAGACTCTGTAAAATACTGAGTATAAGGATGGTGCTTCAAGTCTCTCCTGGTAGTCCATGGTCTTTATGCCAGTAATCATGTAGGTGAGGAACCTTTGGGGTCTTCCAAACAGTCCGATGTATCTGGCTTATATATATATATCTATATATATATATATATATATATATATATATATATATATATATACAAACACACACACACACACACACACACACACACACACACACACACACACACACACACCAAAGGATTAGTGCACGCCGCAAAAATAGGTGCATGGAATGAAATACAAAATGCAAAATGAAAAATTCCCGCACTCCAAGTCACGAATATAGTGAATCCAATGTCAAATGAAAAAATTCAGACCCAAAAGCACTTTAAGTACTTTTAATGTAAGATGGAGCAAACATTCAGGTAGCTTGTAATTTTACACTGACGGCGCCAGGGGGCGAAATCGGTCACCAATCTGTTTTTTTCAGTTGAGCCGAATGGCTGCATGATGGAGCTACCTGAATGTTTGTTCCATCTTACATTAAAAGTACTTATGCTTATTTAAAGTGCTTTCGGGTCCAAATTTTTTCATTTGACATTGGATTCACTATATTCGTGACTTGGAGTGCTGGAATTTTTCATTTTGCATTATATATATATATATATATATATATATATATATATATATATATATATAAATATATATATAGGTCCACTTTTAAATGCTGAAATGCCGAAATCTCGAGTTTTGAAATAACGTACCCAAAACATCGAGATTTCAGTATCTCGACATTTAAAAGTGGTGAAAAAAAAAAAGGCACACAATTAAAATAAAGTGTTTGCAGGGGGGGTGAAGACCCTTCACCCCCCCCACCCCCCTTACTTAAATATACCAACTCCGAGATTGTGCTACAGTGAAGAGAATGGTAATGCTCCTGTTGCACTTACCATTGTCTTCACTGCAGCATGATCTTGGAGTTGATATATTTAAGTAGTGGGTGTGGGGGGTGCAGGGGGACTTGCCCCCCTGCAAACACTTTGTTTTTGTTCATTTTTCTTTTTTTTTTCACCACTTTTAAATGTCGAGATACTGAAATCTCGATGTTTTGGGTACGTTATTTCAAAACTCGAGATATCGGCATTTAAAAGTGGACCTATTTATATATATATATATATATATATATATATGTATGTGTATATATATATATCTATATATATATATATATCTATATATATATATATATATATATATATATATATATATATCTATATAGGGTTCCCCTTCAGAAGGTCGAACAGCTGAAATCTCGAAATGCATATGGCCGAAGCCATATGCTCAAATTTCAGAAGCTCGACCTTCTGAAAGGGAAAAAAAAAATAACGTAACACAAAACAATGTTTCTGCAGGGGGGCAAGCCCCCTGCACCTCCCACATCTTCCGCTACTTATTTATTCCAACTCTGAGATCGCACTACAGCACAGAAAGGGAAATCTCCCGTTCTGCGCTTTATGCTGATCCCCATTCAGAAGATCAAGCTTCTGAAATTTTGAGCATATGGTCTCGACCATATGCATTTCAAGATTTCAGCTGTTCGACCTTCTGAAGGGGAACCATATACATAAATATATATATATATATATATTTTATATATATATATATATATATATATCTATAGCTACACACACACACACATATATTATATATATATATATATATATATATATATAAATATATATATATATATATATATACACACACACACACACACACACACACACACACACACACACACACACACACCAAACTATCAATATGTACAGAGGGATGCTGACTTTCATTGATCTGGGATATTTCCTTACACATTAGTTGTGCTAAACAGGAGGATTTTCTGACTACTGATGCTACATTATAGTCTGAGGGACCAATATTTCTAAATACCTTGTCAAATTGTAGTGGGGAATCTGCCTATACTGTAATGGAGAATTTTGTTTTCAAAATGTGACAGTACTGCACTTTTTTATTTTATTTATTTTTTTGCAATTAATTTTAAACCATTTTCTATATACACCAATCCTTAGTGCAGGTCAGCTCTTGCTACAATGAATTGTTTAAAGAGGATTGCCCAGTAATACCACCCAGCTTGCAGTTGTCATCAAACTTATTTAGCCTTAAGTCTGGGTCTCTGGTTTGGAAGTCACAGAAATATATACTAAAAGGCTGGGATCCCAGTAGTGAGCCCTGAGGTACACCACCAGTTACCCTTTTACATTTTGAGGTGGTACCTTCTAGCTTTCACCCAGTTTGCCATCCTCCTTACCACAAAAGAGTCAATGTGTAGTGATCTTAGCTTACTAACCATACCATCTATGGGATGGTGTCCAATGCCTTGACCAGATCTAGATAGGCTATTTGGAAAATGGCCTTCATCTATTCCCACTGTAACCTTCTTGAAGAAGTTTACTAAATTTAGTACACATGATCCACCCTTGACAAAATCAAAATGTTAAAGGTCAAGTTGGATGAAGTTTCTGATTTCATTGTTTATGAAATTAGGTATGATGCATTCCACAGCAATGCACATTAGACTTGTCAGGCTAATGGATCTATAGCTCCTGTAGTCTCTGGTAGGGGTAACCCTGTATAAGGGAATCCCAAAAGTAGTTCTCCATACTTATGGGATATACTCTGTAGCTAAGGTTAGGTTAAAAAAATTTAGGAAGGATTCCACCAGGACATGCTTAGGTACACATGTAAATTACTGGTATCCATTAAAGTGACATTTTTGGCTTTTAGGCAGCATAGTTAAGATGTTTTCCTTCATTATGTCACATGATAAGATAGATTCAGGGATTTGCAAAGTTGGATTGCTTGTATATTGCTGCCTTTTGGGCTAGAGAGGGTGATACCATTTTTGATCACTTCAGTACACTGTTGGGTGTTGTTTCTTAATTTCCTGATCTAAGTGAATACTGACTGAAAATTGTCCTTTGTTTCTGATCATAGTTTTAGCTTGTATTTGGTGTTAATTTTCCTGATGTTAACTTTTAGTCACATACAAATATTTTTAATTTAGTTTTTGATATGAGAAAAATTGGACTTGTAATACGATTTCAGAAGTCTTTTCCCATTGGTGGGCCACCACTGTGGTTTGTTGTTAAATTTCCCTATTTTATTTGGTTCTAGTAGAGGCAGCCAAATCTAAATTAGTTGGAAATAGAATTCTGTTTCAGAATTAGCAGTTGAGAATGTATCGGAACTGGTGATATTACAAATAAAATGTGATAGTTCTTCATAGAATCTGAGTAGGTTTATCAGTATGAATTCCTTAAATCCAGACATGTTGATTTCAGGGATGTTTTAGACTATGTTGGAAAAAGTGACAAGCTTGTGGTCTGATTTAAGCAGGGATGAGATACTAAAGGAGTGGTCCATGTGGGACCTATGTTGGTAGGACCAGGTTTAGAATGTTCGTCCCTCTAGTTGTCTGATTTATTACTTGCTCAAGGAATTTGCATTTACCAGGTCTAGGAATCATTTGGTATACTTGACTTTGGATGTGTAGGTGCAGCAGTTTATTAAAGGATAGTTGAAATCACCTCTCATAAAATAATTTTTCATTACTGTTACTTTGGTGAGTATATTAATGAATCTTTCATTGTCCTTTGGGGACTGGGAGGGTTTCCCACAACAGGCTATAAACTGTTTATTTGTTATGTACATAGTAAGTTGCAGTTCAGTTTGTGAGTTTCGGAGAATCTGCCTGGCGGGGATGTTGTCTTTAATAAACAAGAAAAAGCCACTGCAACTTCCCTCATGCCTGAAAGCATGGTACGTGGAAAACCCAGGAAATGAACGAATGCTATCTCTTCAGTAAAATCAAGTTTGAGTTACAGAAGATATATGGATGTGTAAAGTTACAGTATAGCCTAAAAATATGACAGTTTGCTATTAAGACTTCAAACATCAAGAAAGACTACCCTAAGGTAGTCAGATTTGGTGACTGAATGAGTTATGTTTTTCTCTATTATGTTGGGATGTCCAATACCCATACTTTGCCTAAAAAGGCAATAAGGCACTATAAGGGCAGCAATGGGTTTAGCTTATGCAGAGAAGCCATGAACAAAGAGATGCCAGACATTGTTTGCAAAGCAAGTTAGATTGTCAACCATATCATCGAGCTCACACATATGGAATGTCCCAAGAATGACACAAACTACTTAGTTGTTGAAGCCAATTATCTTTTCTTGGTATTTAGGCATCATTCTTGGTGAAGGAAAGATTCCAATGAAGACCAGTATTTTGCCTGCATTTGACACATGCATAGTGAGATCCAACAAATCTCTTGTCATGTCCCTCAGGGTTAAGCACCTCAAGTCATTCAAACTTACATATATTACCACAAAGTCAAAGTTATACTTGTGAGGTGTGACAGACTGTAGAGCCCTCATAACATCATGTATCCTAATGCTGAAGAGACAGCTAACTGTAACCCTTGTTTTCCTGCTGTTCAGCCTTGTACGTATGAAGTCAGCGTATGCCTGATAATCAACTCACCTATTACTATGGCATTTCTATTTCAGGTTGTGGAATTAGTAGAAGAAGATGGCCTACATACTGCAGCCCTGTGACTCTTTACTATATGTGAGGAGGGTCAAGTAGTGTTTGCAGATTTTTTTGCTCTAGGGGTTTTGGGAAGAGACAGTTTGACTGTCTTTGTATTTGTTCTTTTTACATGTTCATGTCTAAGTGAGGGTAGTAGTGTCTAGTGTTAACACCCAAACATGTTCAGTGAGAGCGTAGCCTCCAAGTTGTATATATACTTACACTTCTCACATACTGAATCATCTGCATCATGTTCATTGAGTTTAAGCATTTGGTAGTTCCCACACTGCCCCAAAATTTGAAGTGCTATGAGGCTGTCATCAAAAGAAACACAATCAGATTTGTTCTCCACGTCAGCTTGATGGATCAAAATCTTAGAAGGCAGTAATACAGTAATAATACAGAATAATTCAAATTACGCTGCAGCTTAGGGAGTTGGTTTAACAGTCATTTGCTTCACAGAAACAAGGTAATGGGTTTGATTCTCACCCTTGATCACTCTCAGGTTACAAGCTAGGCATGTAATTTTCTGCAAGCTTATTGCTTAGTGTTTATATATCAAATTATAACGGACAGCTAGCTGTGCTGTTAGCTCGCACAGCAGTTGATGGAAAATGAGCACAATCAGGGAATGCAATTCTAACATAGCTTATGAAAAATGTATGAAGATGAGTAGCACAGAAGTACAAATTTCAAATCAAATCACTTTGTATCTGTGTAGTACACATTGCAACCCCAGCAGTGCTGTACAAACATAACACATTTTTTAAATGCCTTCATTAAATTATCACTTAAGACATTGGTAAACATACATTAACAGAAAAGAAAACAAACCATATTAACATTTTTTCTATTTACATACATTATACATCACATATCTTTTCTTTCTTTGCAGCTATCATCAGTCCAACATTACATAAATTGATGAATTCCTGCCTTCCCTTAAACCTCACTCCTTCTCTTGAATAATATTATGCATGTATTGTTCCCACAGCTTCCACGTAGTTCTATGTAATTTGCTACTTCCCTTTTCTAAAGATCCCTCTTCCAGTTCTTTCATCTCTTTTATAATATTCAATATCCGCCTCACAGTTAGACGTTGCCCGTTCGATTCTCAGCTAGAGCGTCTTCTGTGTGGTGACATGCGTGAATGGGCGTTCCTTCGTTGAAGGTTGTGCGTTAGACACGGCAAGCCAGCATGTCAAAATCTACTGCCAATCATTAGCGGACCAGAGTTCTGCTGTGGTGACCCCTAACCGGGAAAAGCCGAAAGAAACAAACAAACAAAATACAGCTGGTTTAGACTTTGATTTCCTTTTTCCAGTAATTCCTTTTTTGGCAAACAGAATAAACTTAATAAGGCCTTACTAAGTCTGGGCAATTCAGATCCTATGTCCCAATATAAAATAATAATTTCCATAGTTACAGCATTTTTCTCACCACAGTTTCTGGAACTCTGTGGGGACGTTTTAAAATCTGTCAGTTCATCACATTCCTAAAACATATTTTCTGAGTTACCACTTATTCCCCATCACACCTCCAATGTTTGCAATCTAACTGAGGAAACATTTTTTTGAAATTTGCTTGGGAACTAAAAATATCTATGCAAGCATTTCCAACCAAAGATCCTAAACCTTATGGACTTTGCTACATGCTTGGAAGCCACACCTATGTCCTACAACTCTCTTGTAAACTGCTTTTCCAGTCCCTCTTACTAATCTTTACTAAACGTCTTCAACTGATTCTTGTAGTTATCATGCAATATCATATATGCTCTTCTAATTATCCCTTTGCAACAGCAGCTTTTGTTCTAGATTCAACTAAAACCCCTACCTGAGAAGGTTTTTCACTTAAGATTCGCCTATCCCTTTTTCTTTGCCTATACTCTGATAGCAATACCTGGTAGGGAAGGCAGTCTCTAGCCTGCAGTCCAAATGTCTTCTTAACCACATCCCACTCTGTTGCCTTTCCCTCTGTAGTTATTTGCTCCCAATAACTTCATTCCTTTGCCAGTTTTCTCAAGTAAATTTCAAAACCAAAAATAAAGACTTGCAAGGAGTGTCCAAATAGAGGTCGGAAACCAGGATTCCTTCTTAAAAGGATGTTTTATTGAAAATCACAAAACACCAATCGTAAACCAACCTGCTTTTTCGACAGCAAGTCTTCATCAGAAAGTGATCCAGTGTTCAACTATCAAAATGAACATTTTAGCCAATTAAGAAAACAACAAAGCACAGTACAACCACCACGGCAAGCAGCATAAAAATTCAAGGAGACTAATCTGATGAAGCATTTTTATGTGAAAGCGTTTATCCTGATTTTTATTAAATACAGTCTTACTTAGTCTCCTTGAATTTTTATGCTGCTTGCCGTGGTTGTACTGTGCTTTGTTGTTTTCTTAATTGGCTAAAATGTTCATTTTGATAGTTGAACACTGTGGGGCTTTGCGGATCACTTTCTGATGAAGACTTGCCTTTGTCGAAAACGTATAGATTGGTTTGGCATTATTGGTGTTTTGTGATTTTCAATAAAAGATCCTTTTAAGAAGGAATCCTGGTTTCCGACCTCTATTTGGATACTCCTTGCAAGTCTTTATTTTTGGTTTTGGTTGTCGTTTGACTTGCTTCCATTTTTTGGTTTGGTTCAAGTAAATTTCAGCTTCCTCTTGCCTATTATCTGTACCCAGACCTGCAATCATCCCTACTGGTAAAAATCTCGTTTGTCCATTTTCACGTTGGCTTAGTCCATAGAATGTTTTCTGCTACTTTATGTATATAATATTCTGTATGGTGATTATTATTCTCCTTAATGATGTGCACCCAAAATCCCCTTCTCTCCTTATTTCTTCCCCCTGCTTCATCATCAACTTCTTCCATTTTGAATTATAACCTATTTGTGCTATGCATGTGAGCATTAACTGTGCAGCTCTGAAATATCACCTCAAATCAGGTAATCCTAAACCACCTTGTTCTACTAGAACAATCGACTTGAGAACTTGAAAGCCATGCAGAATGGAGTTAATCTTCAGAGTGTATGGGTTTATTTATTTATTTACTTATTTGTTTACAACTAACTGGTTCAAAAGGTGGTATTTATACAGATGGGGCCACAGAATCGACAACATTTCCTTTCTTACGCTCCCATCCAGTTCAAGCCATGGTATCGTTAGCACTAGTTAAGTTGTCACTAATGAAGGGAGATGGGACCTCAGTTTCATGCCTCACCTGAAGGAAGAGTTTAGAAATCCCTTAATACAACACCAGGGGGTCAATAATGGAAAATGATGTCAAGCATCTCCTATAAGAAGAGATCCCTTGGTCTTCCACCCCTTTTCAACCCTTTGCTCACCAAGTAAATATTTTCTCCATTTTTCTATGATGGCAAAATGGAAAGAAACACTTTCCCGATAATAAACAGAAGTTATGGGGTCTGAATCATGTATCACTGACAGCAATTATATGAGATATGAGAGTATGGACCATAAATCTTTCATTGCTGGTACAATTTTATGATGCACATCAATGACTTCCACACATGTAAGGTAATTGTGACTGTATTAAGACCTTATGACAAATGCACTTTGGAACCTCAGGTTATGATCGATATCCGATATACCCAAATAACCTTCACTCAGTACAGCTACAGATTGCTGTTACAGCCACTGGCTCCTTAGCATTTCACGCATATTATTCTAACCCTAATGCCATCTACTTTTGAATTACCAATGTAACAGAGACTTTTACAAACTAATGTTCATTCTCTCACACACACACACACACACACACACACACACACACACACACATACACACACACACACACACACACACACACACACACACACACACACACACACACACACACACACACACACACACACACAGTATTTCCCAGGATAGGTTACTGATACATTTCCAGTGATTAACACCCCTTTCCTGTACATAACACAGTACAGCTGCCATCAACCACACCAGTTTGGCACCAAGGCCTCAGTTACTGAACACTTGTCTAATGTGGCAATGAGCATATGAAATTACAGCAGCTTCCATATAAGCCAAATAGGAACAACATATGCTCCCATCTTTTAAGGATAATTTCAATTACTTTAAGTATTTATGTAAAAATATGGTCAACACAGTGAAGACAACCTGTATCAGGTAGTAACAGATAAGGCAGATGGTAAAGTGATGACGTTTCTGGAGGTAGGTGTAATGCCCATGCACTAGCCCAGTAATCAAGGAGCCTCAATCCTCACCACTAAAACCAGTGAGGGATGTGCACATTGACAGGATAAAAAGTACACACATAGTAAAGTACAATTTCCCTTAAGAGCACAGAGAGATCATAGTCAGCCTGGGCCTGGTTTCTCCCTCTCCCTCCAGTACCTCAATAAGACTCTCCACTGGCCCAGCTATAGATGTAAGATCTCAGACGAATGGTCAAGCCAACACCAGTGAGAGATGTGCACATTGACAGGATAACAAGTACACACATAGTAAAGTACAATTTCCCTTAAGAGCACAGAGAGATCATAGTCAGTCTGGGCCTGGTTTCTCCCTCTCCCTCCAGAACCCCAATAGGACTCTCCACTGGCCCAGCTATAGAGGTAAAATCTCAGCCGAGTGGTCAAGCCAAAACCTCCAGCACCCTCTCTGTCCAACCAGTGCTTCATGTCCCTGCCCAAGTAGCTGACACACACACACTTTGAGATTTGAATTATATACAAATACACAGATAATCCTGGGGAAGGCTGGCACAGGTTTACTTGCTATGCTCCTTCTGCCCAGACTACAAGGTAGAAATCACAACCACCAACCAGCTGTACTTATCAGCTACTAATAAATGCCCTTACCAAAGGGTGTCCAAGTCTACTGTGTAATGTTACTGTTATCCAAATAGTAAGTGTGACCAACAGCAAGGCTATTTAGGAATGGCTTGTACTGTATCACCAAATACATACAAGTACTGTAAGAGCTTAAATTATCTGTACACAAAATCAGCCGCAATTCTTCTTCTTCTTCTTCTTTCAGCTTTTCCTGGTTAGGGGTCACCACAGCGGATCACATGCCCACTCATGACTGGCAGTGGAGTTTTACGGTGTCGAGTTGCCAACACGGCACCCAACCTACCACAGAAGGCACAAAATCAGCTGCAATTAAAAGGTTTAAATATATTTAATAATAAATAATAAAAGCACAAGATAATACTCATTAACTCAGCACAGTGACAACAGAATTCAGAAACACAGGAAATGTTTTAAAACAAAACTGTAGGACAATCTCACATAAATACAGAAACATTTAAACTAATCTTGCTGTATTTCTATCTATAAGAGAAATCACTCTACCTAAATAACTTACTTACAGAGCAAGGCAAGAATTGCTGAGTTGATGTTTTTAGGTCTAGAGACAAGATACAAAATGCACCCACTTTCTTTCTGAGATAGTTCTTAAGTTAATCACAAACATTTCTGCTGGGTCATCTCAGATGACATCATTCTTGTCAATTCTGCTTTTAGTTTCCAGGCCAACAGGAACTTAAAATATAACACCTCAGTGTCAAGAATACTTATCTCTTAGAAACTGACACGTACCTCTTATAATCTTGCCTGAAACTGGAATTCATTCGTCGGTTCATAGGTTCTTAGGTTGGTATTAGGCTGTTGGACCTAGGGCCTATACAAGCCTAGCCATAACAATTCCCTGGCTATTTCTTCCCACAATATTTACTTCCCTGGACCCCTGTCTAGCAGGGTGACTGATGTGATCCCTGGGGTGAATTTCCTATCTCCCATCCAATCATCAAGGTTCCTTTTGAAGAGGGCCAAAGAGGCATTCTGCTTGACATGTATGGGCAGTCTATTCCAGAGTCTGGGGAGTCTCTGGGTCAGGAACCTATCCCTCCAGCATGTTTTATTCATTGTGATGACAAGGTTTAGATCCCTGGAGCATGTGGCTCTGAGGGATTGGTATTTCTTTAAGTGTAGTGTGTCCGACAGCTCTGGGTTTGACATGGCCTTATATATTAAGCAGAGATCGCCTCTGAGTAGACGATATGTGACAGATTATAGCTGGAGTTTTTTTAGATGGTCAGCATAGGGCATCTGCTTTAGGCCTGTGATTCTTTTAGTGAGGTATTTCTGTGGCCATTCCAGTTGTTGCTGATGTCTTGAGAGGTACATACCAAACAGGGCATTGTATTCTATAATGGGTTTAATGAGGGATGAGTACAGTGGGACAATGACCTCCTTTTTTTTGGGCTGAAAAGCCCTTAGTGATGAGGTGGGCACATAGAAGGATTTCCTGACTGTTGTGGCAATGTGGTTATCGAAGGTGAGACCACTGTCCACCTGTGTCCCTAAGTCTCTTATCACACTTTTGGTGTTTAGTGTACTTCCACCTATGTGGTAATTCACAGGTACATGCTTTTTCCCAAAGGGGATAATTATACATTTCTTGGCATTAAGCTTGAGCCTATGGCTCTGGCACCAAGCTTCTGTTTCTGTAAGGCCCTTTTGTAGAATATCCACATCATTTGGGGATTAAATAATGGCTCCCAGTTTGCAGTCATCTGCAAACTTTGTTAGCCAGAGTCCCTTAGTGTTGGCCTGTTCTTCAGAGAAGCAGATGCCAAACAAGAGCGGTTCCAGAACTGAACCCTGAGGTACTCCACTTGTCACTTGTCTGGAGCTGGATTTGGAGTCAGCTACTTTTGCAATGTGGGTTCTGTCAGTAAGCCAGTTGGCAAGCCATCGAGTGACGTAGGGATTAATGCCCAGCTTAGTAAGTTTATCTATGATTCCAGAGTGGGGGATGGTGTCGAAGGCCTTGGCAAGATCCAGATGGGCTGTGTGGACTGCCTTACCCTTGTCCACAGCTCTGGAGATTGATTTGAGGAAGTCAATCAGGTTAAGGAGACAAGATCGGCCCTTCACGAACCCAAACTGCGTGGGGTCCAGTGTTTGAAGGTTGCCAATGTCTTTGTTTACAAGTTCCATGATAATATGTTCCATGGCCTTGCAGATCAGGCTCGTCAGACTGATGGGGCAGTATTTCCCAGGATCCAAGATGGATCCACCCTTGTGGAGTGGAATAACTGCAGCTGTGTGCCACTCAGTGGGCACAAAGCCTGAGGTGAGGCTATGATTAAACATGACACTTAGGTGAGGTGCCAGTTCATTTTGTAGTTCATGTAGTACACAGCCCGGGATGTCATCTGGTCCCATGGATGCTGTATTCTTAGCTTTGGAGAGTGCATTTTATACATGTGTGGCAGTTATTACGAGAATTTGGCAATCTTCCGTTATTGAGATGGGCCATTTAGGGGGTGAGAGGGGGGTGAAGTTGGCACTGAATTGATCTTCCAGGATATTGGCAATATCCTTGGGAACAGTATATTTAATGCCAATCTGTTGTGCCCCGAGCAGATCTGAGCATTACCATTTATATTCTTGACATAGTTATAGAATGCCTTGTGGTTGTCTTTGGAATCTTTGGCAATTTTATTTTCGTAGCTAGATTTGGAGGATTTTATGAGGGATGTCAGCTTCTTACTAAGGCTGGTAAGGGAGTTTTTTGTATCCTGGGATTTTCCTCTTTTTTGCAACAGTTTCTTCCTTTTCTTGTAAAGTTTGTTTATGGCAGGGGACCACCAGATTGGCTTCCTTTTTTTGGAGGAGAGCATTTTGGTTCTATTTGGGATGGCATGATTCATGTATGAGTGGATGTGCTCATTCAGTGCCTTAGTGTAGGATTCAGCAGTTGAACTTTCAGTTCCTGTCTGCATGGGTGTCATGAAGTTTGTCACTTCTGACTTGAGTAGCATGAAGTTGGCTTTGGAGAAGTTTTTTATGGAGGTTTCCTTACTGGGAGGTGGGGTTGGGATGTGGACATTAAGGGTGATTAGCTTATGGTCAGACCTGACCAATGAGGGGGTGACCATAGGTGTGGAGCATTGATTTCCCATGTTGGTAATGACCTGGTCAAGGATATTGGAGCCCTTGTGGGATTATGGATTAGTTGATCTAGGGTGTTGGAATTTATGAATTCCAAGAACCGTTGGGCAAAGGTGTTGGTACATGAGTAGTTTTCGCAGTTAATGGCAGGGTAGTTGAAATCACCCAGTATTAGGGTGTTCGGTTGTATCTTAATATTTTCCAGTATGTTTAGAAAGGTGTAATGAGAATCTTGGGGCATGGTGGGGGATCTGTAGCAAGCTACAATTTGGATTGCAGTCTTACCTAGTGTTAATTGCACCTGGAGAATTTCAGATGCATTGTGTTGGGCAACTAGCCTGGTGGTGTGAATATCTTTGGTGAATATGGATACTCCTACACCTTTAGTGTTTTGGTCCTGGTTTGGTGGCCGAAAAGTGTGGTAAGAGTTATAGCCTGGTATTGCAGGGGGGGGCTCTCTGGAGCCTTGAACCAGGTCTTGGTTACTGCACAGATATCGATATTCTCCATTTTTAGGAGTGCCTCAAGAGAGTGCATTTTGAGGTTTAGACTTCTAGCATTGAGTAGCATTACCTTCAGAATTTGCATGCTTGTACCTGTTACGGTAGTGGTTTCATCCTTTGATCTTTGCCTAAAAAAGGCACTATAGGGGTGGCAAGAGCCTTAGCCAGTAACCTGAATCCCAGGGGTGACACTTGCAGACCATCTCTGGCAAAGCATCATGGTCTGTCAGTCATGTCGTCCAAGGCAGACAGATCCCCTTTGAATGACACCAGAAGCTTAGCCAATTGTTGAAGTCATTCATTATGTCCTTATATTGTGGTATCATTCTGGGTGAAGGCAAGATGCTACTCAGGGCTAGGGTCATACCTGCCTGGGTCACATAATCCGAGAGCTCTTCCATGTCTCTTTTTATGTAGTCCAGGGAGGTATGTCTCAAGTCATTCACTCCAACATGGACAATGACAGAGTCATATTTGTACTTGTTGTGGAGTGACTTGAGTGCATGCGTTATGTGGCAGATCCTGGCACCAGACAGGCAGCTGACTGTAATTTTCTCCTTGTTAAGCCAGGTGAGTGGGACATCAGTGTGTCTGACTATAGAGTCACCTATGACTAAAGTGTTAGGTACGTTGTCTTGCCTTAGGGGCTGTTGCTGGGTGGCACACTGGTGTTGTGAGCTATGTGACACTTTGGTTGTGATTGGTGTTTGTTTGCATTTCAGCTTTGGAGGTCCTTGTTGCTTGGGCAGGTTACAATTAAGGGCCTCCGCATATGTGGATTTAATGTTGCTATGTGTGGGTGTTGGCGGTGTGGGTTTAAAAGGGATATGTGTTGCTTGAGGTGTAGTGCGGGTGTTAACCTCCTCTTGATTGTCTGTCACAATCTTGGGTGGAGAGAGCTTTGCTTCCAGTTTGGCTATGTAAGTGCATCTCTCACAGGTTGTAGTGTTGGGTGGTAGGAGGAGAGGTTTGTCTGTGTACATAAGGCAATTGCTGCATTGCCCCAATATGCCCAGATTCACCAGGTGGACAGGAGAAATCACCGGAAGCTGACCCTCGGACATGCTTGGTTTGGTGCTTTTTTGTAAAGTACAGGAGCTGTTTTCCCTTGCCTTAGAAAGGTGCTTTGCAATTATAGGCCGTTTAATGCCTACAATTAATTTTTCCTTATTAACAAGGAGAGTTGAGTGCTTGTATCAGTTTAAGGTGTCCTAGTGTTTTCCAGCAGGTATTAGAGCAAGTGCTAGTCACAGGGATGCTTAAAGTTAAGATGAAAAAAATGGTTTATCCTAAACACTGCAGTGTGCACTAGATAAGTTAGATGTGAAAGTTGGTAACTTAAGTTTTACCTGTCTAAAAAGTTTTAGTGGAGAGTCACGATTTTTAAAACAGCAAAATAGATTGAAAGGGGGTGGTCACTTTTGTATTCTGGTACTATGGAATAGAGTAGGATGGCCAATAAATTTAAATAGTTGAAGGGGAGTGATTTCACAAAATGATAATTTTGTGCTTACTCGCACAAGCCAGTGAAAGCAGAGAGGAAATGAGATATAAGGTCAAATTAACATAAGAGGCAGGCAACTAGAAAGACATTGGTATTTAAGAACATGATAGTAAACAGGTGGGAGGGTGGGGAAAATTTTCTGCCTGACTCACAAGAGACAGAGCTGTGGTCTCTTTTGAAGTTTTAATATGCAGTTAAAAGCAGAAACCAAGTAAAACACAAGGTAAAGAAAACAAATCACAGTATTCAAAATATATAAAGGCAATAAAATAATACAAAATACAACAAATAAAAAGCAAATTAACCTTTCCTTCACAGCAAAGTGTAGCACAGTCTGGGTGAGCCTCTCTAATAAAGCAATTATAATACCAGTAGATTGCCAGGCACCCAGTATTATTGCTGCACATGTTAAAACAGCACTGTCCAAGGCCAAGAATACAGCTTCCATGGGACCTGACAATATCCCTGGCTGTGTTCTACATGAACTACAGAATGAACTGACACCTCACCTGTGTGCCCTGTTCAATCACAGCCTCATCTCAGGCTTTGTCCCTACCAAATGGTGCACTGTTACAGTCATTCCTCTCCACAAAGGAGGAGCTACTACAGACCCTGGGAACTATCGCCCCATTAGCCTGACAAGTCTGATATGCAACGCTATGGAACGCATCATCATGGACCTAATAAACAAGTATATAGGGAATCTCCAAACTCTGGATCCCACACAGTTTGGTTTTGTGAATGGTAGATCATGCCTGCTCAACATGGTCAACTTCTCTGAGTCAGTCACCAGAGCTGTGGATGAAGGCAAGATGGTTCATACAGCCTTCCTTGATCTGGCCAAGGCCTTTTGTACCATTTCCCACTCAGGAATCATAGAAAAACTTATTAAGCTAGGCATCAACCCCTATATCACTAGGTGGGTTGCAAACTGGCTCATAGATAGAAACCACAGTGTGAAAGTAGCTGACTCCAAGTGAGACTGCCGACCAGTCACAAGTGGAGTCCCACAGGGATCGGTCCTGGGTCCTCTCCTGTTTGGTATCTATTTTTCAGAAGTCCAGGCCAACACAAAGTGACTCTGGCTGACAACGTTTGCAGACGATTGCAAGTTGGGAGCCATTATTAACTCCCCAAGTGATGTTGACGTCCTACATAAAGGCCTCACTGAGACCAACGACTGGTGTCAGAACCATGGTCTTAAGCTCAGTGCCAAAAAAATGTGTCATCATCCCCTTTGGGAAAAACCCAGTTCCCATGAATTACCACATCGATGGTAGTCCACTGAACACAGAAGGCATTATAAGAGATCTGGGAACACAGGCTGAGACCAACCTCCCCTTTGACCACCACATTGCCACTGTGGTCAGAAAGTCCTTCTATGTGGCACATCTCATTACTAAGGGTTTTGCATCCAGGAAGAAAGAGGTCATTGTCTCCCTCTACTCTTCCTTCATTAGGCCAGTCATCAAGTACAATGCCTCATTTGGCATGTACCTCACTAGACACCTGCAACAACTGGAGAGGCCTCAAAAGTACCTCACAAAGAGTATCCTAGGCCTTAAACACTTGTCCTATATGGACAGACTCAAAATATTCCAACTATTCTCTGTCTCATACCGCCTACTTAGAGGTGATCTCTGCTTGACTTACAAAGCCATGTCTGACCCAGCTCTGTTAGAAATGCTACATCTAAAGAAATCCCAATCCCTCCACACCACACACTCCAGAGACCTCAATCTCATTACTACAATCAACAGAACGTGCTAAAGGGACAGGTTCATACCCCAGAGGCTGCCCATGTTATGGAATAGACTTTCCACACATGTCAAACAGAGCACCTCACTGGCTGTCTTAAAGAGAAATCTTGATGAGTGGATGGGAAATAGAAATTTAACCCCAGGAATCACTCCAGTGGCTCCACTCAACAGAGGCACTGGGAACTATGGTCAGGTGGCATGATGCCAGAATAATCCTATGGGCTAGGCTTGTAAAGGCTCCAGGACCATTAACCTAGTATACACCTGTGACCCTATGAACCCTGGCCACTATACTGTTAAATCACAAATATCCAAACAGCAACTGAGCAAAGAGATTTCAACAGGAAAACAAATATGGAGATAAAAGGTATAATCAAATAACCTTTACCTACTATCTATAGGTTAAAGGCTGGCAAAAAAAGTGAATAGAGCAACAACACCTCTGCACCTGCTGCTGTCAAAGTGAGCTGAAGAAATTAGCTTTTTTCCTCAAAGAAGACAATAATAAAGAGAAATAAGCTTTCACAAGGGTAGTAACACAGATAATAAAATGACACTTAGCTGTAGAACTGCAGGGAATCACTTCCATTCTAGAAAGCTGCAAATGTGGTCTTGCAAGGATTATAAGTGCATTATGTGAGTTTTTTTGTTCACTTGGAAAACAATTATATCTTTTTTGAGGGGGAATACTACAAGCAGATTAAAGTGCTGCAATTGGGGCAGCATGTGCACCCACTTTTGCAAATCTTGTAATGTGGACTTGGGAAAAACTATTTGTTTTCAGTTCCAACTACTATTTTTGTTGAATCCATATCTGAGATATATGGATGATATATTTGTCCTTTGGGAAAGATCAGATGAATTTGCACATGAACTTGCTAACTACTTGAATAGTACAACTGAATATTTGAAGTTTTTTGTTACATTCTTAATACAAAGTACATTTTCTTGGTACCACTACTTCAACTTTTGATAAATAGTTTGTTTCTGACAGATACAAAAAGCCTACCATTTATAATACAGATCTAGATTTTTAAGAGTTCACACCCTTTTAGTTACAAAAGGGGTTTACTTAGAGGGCAATTCAGTTGGCTGACACAGATGATTTCTAGAAAATATATTTTACTAAACAAAAAGGCTAAACTAGAAACAATGTTTTGGCTCATGGATATCCATCAAAATTGGTTTACAGTATAACTAATGCCATACTCAACAACTGCAGAATAAAATACAAACCATTATTGGATTTGGATTTATGAGGTGATATAGAATTAGATATTAACCTCCGCCATCTTCCAAGGCCATCTTCCAAGGCAATTAAACCTTTCAAAAGGGGTTTAGTAATTCAGTTTACCTTATTTTCCCATTATTAAAAAACTTAGAACCTCAAACATGACAAAAAAAAAACTGGTACAGATACAAACACCAACAGGCTTGGAGCACGAGAATAAAATCCAATAAACGTATTCAGGTTAGTGCTTTCATCTGGTAACCATCACCAAACTTCTTCAAACACCATTAAAAAGGTCACTTCCATATTTATACCCATTAAACCAATCATTTAAAAACCAGCAGCACTCAAATCAACCAATAAAAGTCAAAGTATTGATTCAACCCTGACAGTCACACTTAAAGGAATATACAAATTTACACCATGAAAACATATTATACCTATATATATAATAACTTCTACCACGAAGTATAAAAATTTATGAAAAAAACACCCATATTATATTATGCATGCAAAGATACGTCATCTATCATACATTTTCAGTTTTAATAAACTGGAAATGGAAACCGTATCATTTAAGCCTGGTGGAAAATAAGCATTTAAAAATGCCTGCCACCAGGCTTCCCTTTCTTCTAGATAAAGTTTCCAAGGACCCCCATGGTTTCATTCTTCATTTGTTACAAAGCTAAAAATTTGAAGGAATGCTGGGGGAATATTTTAATGTGCCTGTATAATGCACTTGTTTCATCTCTGCGTCCTATTTCATAAATATGTTCATATATACTAATAGACTAGGAATTATTGGATATGTTAACTCAGGATCAGATTTCAGTAAAAGAATATAATTACATGTCAACTGAGTTTCCAAAAACGATGGTGATCTTTGGTGCTCCAAAGATCTATAAGGATTTGGGCAACCCGCCTTTGCGGCCAATAGTTGACTCTGGATGGTCAAAAACAAGCTATATAGCAGAATTTCTGTATAGTAGGTTGAAACAAAGTGTTCTTAGAATTCCACATATATGTCATCACTCCTGGCAATTCCTTAATATGTGTAATAAACTTATACCATTTGATGAAGGAACATTTATAACTATAGAAGTGAAAGACCTTTTTAGTTGTATTCCCCACGGGATTGGTCTTGAATAGTTTTCAGATATTTTACATCAGGAATTAGGGATTGAACAGTATATCAATATATACACTCAGTTAATGGAAACTGTGCTGAAAAACAGCTATATATACACTTTGAAGGCCATTATTTCAAGCAGTAAGAAAGAGTGGCCATGGGATCTGCCTGCGGCCCCCTCTTTGCAAATACTGTCATGGCCTGGTAGAAATGTTTTTTATTCCCGTTAGTATATTTTGCACATATTTCCATGTATGTTCGATATTTGGACGATCTATTCATCGCATGGAAGGGTCCTACAGAAACTATACCTCTATTTATAGATTACATCAATCAAACAACTGATTTTTTTAAAATTTACCCATACTATTAACTTTGAAAAAAATATCATACTTGGATGTAATGATTTCTAAGATTAATAATGGGGGAATAAAATCTACTATATTCAGAAAGTTGACATATTCTAACAGTATTCTACATTATACAAGCAGTCACCCTACGCATGTAAAACGTGGCATCATAAAAGGGCAATTAGAGCTGCCCGAATGGTATCTGAATTTAATGATTTTTAAATGAATGTGAAAAAATGGGAAAATGTTTTTGGACTGAGGGTACCCTCCCTCCCCGATTAATAATATCAAGAAGTTATCTCCAAGCAGAGAACAGTCATTTACCAGCCACTGTTGCAAAACAATATGAGTAATTCATTACAAAATAATGTTCCGGATGAAATGCTATGAAACACAATGGGAGAAACTCGCTTCAGAGATTATACAACTACTACTTTAGATGGTATTGGTTATATCAGTCATACCAATCTTAGTAGTAGAAATGAACCTTTCTGCCCATTTCTAACTACCTTTTCTAGTAACAATTCTATAGTTCAGGATATATTAAGAAGGAACTGGAATATTATTTTAAGTGAACAGGATATGAAGGATGTTTTTGGGGACCATCCCAATGTGGTGTATTGTAGGGGTGCAAATATAAAGGGTGTATTGGAAAGGCAGGTTAACACTGGAACACAGGGAAGAATGGCACCATGTGGTATGTGTCACCAGTGCTGCCATATTCTAGCTACATCTACTATTCAAATATGAGATAAAAAGATTTATCTTAGGGCAAAATACAGCTGTTATTCCCAAGCAGTTGTTTATGCCGTAGTGTGCTTGGATTGCACAGCCTTTTATATGGATAAGATCCAGCATATGTTGGCACAGAGGATATATGAACATATTTATGAAATAGGACACAGAGATGAAACAAATGCATCATACAGGCACATTAAAATATTCCCCCAGCATTCCTTCAAATGTGTAGTTTTGCAACAAGTGAAGAATGAAAACCATGGGGGTCTTTGGGAAAATTTATATAGAAGAAAGGGAAGCCTAGTGGCAGGTATTTTTAAATGCTTATTTTCCACTGGGCTTAAACGGTACGGTTTCCATTTCCAGTTTATTAAAAGTGAAAGTTTATGATAGATGAAGTATCTTTGTATGCATAATATATTATGGGTGTTTTTTCATGAATGTTTATACTTCATGGTAGAAGTTACTATATATATATAGGTATAATATGTTTTCATGGTGTAAATTTGTATATTCCTTTAAGTGTGAATCAATACTTTGACTTTTATTGGTTGATTTGAGTGCTGCTGGTTTTTAAATGATTGGTTTAATGGGTATAAATATGGAAGTGACCTTTTTAATGGTGTCTGAAGAAGTCTGGTGATGGTTACCAGATGAAAGCGCTAACCTGAATAAATTTATTGGATTTTATTCTCGTGCTCCAAGCCCGTTGGTATTTGTATCTTTTCCCATTATTAAACAAATTATTAGGATCAACTGTAGCATCTTTAAGTCAAATGATTGGTTTATAAAAGATATGGGGGACAAATCCAATTTTATTAATAAGACAGGGAAGAATCTAAAAAATGTATAAAATTAAGTAACCGACAAACTAAATATTCAAACCACCATCAAGTGTCCTGGAGGATGGTTTAATTACTTTAGGGGAATTGCTTAAATCGCTATTTGTAGTACTTGTTCACATTTTTGTATAGGAAAAAACAAAAGGATGTTTAGGAATAAACATTGCTACGATGTTAGTAAACAGAATACAAAAATGCCTTAAAAAATTAATTTATAGAAATTTATGTTTGGAATAGTTGAAATAGTTAATGTGGACCTCAGGTGGGGAGTAACTGGAAAAGTAGACTAGAATATGAGTTGCTATGGGAACTCAGACTGAAAGTTACCACACCCACAGGACTGAATGATAATATTTCAATATCACCAGTTTTGAAGATGCAGGCTGCAAAATTATAAAATATATTTATTTTACCTTACTTTTTATTTTTTTAATTGTTTATGCTACCTAAATTTCAATATCAATATGGTCTTATGCTAAACTGGGTGGACTGTATTTGATATTAATTTTAACACACAAATTTATAGTCATATAGCATATTATTAATTCAAAGTTTCAATATTTTAATGTAATGTAATTTGCCAAGTTATTTACGATACTTAAATATAACATAAAGCTTAATACACAATCAAATACATCAATACGTTTCGAAGTATGTAAATACGTTTAATATGTGTTTGGGCTTTATGATAGTTTGTTTTCTACGTCTATAACTTTACAGGAGCTTTATTTCTTGATTGACAGTGTTATAAATGCCTTATGGAAAAGTTTGTATTTTATTCAGATTAAGTTGGTGTATTGTAAAGTGGATAAAAGTGCTTAATCATATCCTGTTCTTTGTTTTGGTGTTACTAGTTCATCCTATGAAAGTTTTATTGGCTGGTAATGCAATCTAGTCCTTTTTCCTTTATTTTACATACCACTATTTTTCTGGTTAATATTCAGGCACCAGAGAGCATATACCTATCAGCTCCTTTACCACGAATACCTCACCCACAATCTCACCCTGGTCTTCATATATACCATACCAACTTAGTAAAAATGTATAACAAATTCCCTGAAGTGCATGCATGCATGCATAGCAGTACACTCTCCAGACATCTTACTTGTCATAGCAAACAAAAGAAAAACAAAGAAGAAATTTTCCCACCAAGCTAAAACATTGTCAGATTAGACAGAGGTAAGAAAAAAGCTTGCAATGTTATTATTTTCTAAAAAGAAACACACTAGATCTCTCCCTTTATCGCCCACAACCAGCAATTCAGAAGTCTTACTAACCATGCCAAAACTAAATATTCACAACACATTTTCAGTTATGGGTAAATATATTCCCCATGTAACAATGCAAAAACACCGGAAGACATTCTGTGCTGGGCATCCTCAAAAATCCTTTATGAAGTCATAATATTGAATGATGTTAATATCGATTGGCTAACAATTCAGTCTGAAAATCCAGCCAATAATATATATTTGTATAGGTTCACCCAACTTATAACCGCACCGACTAGATATAACAAAGCCACAGCCAGAAAGTTAACCCTCGATTGGATCCAAACTATATCTCCAAATATAATATCATCCCATTGAACTCATGTAAGACAGCCTAGGTGATCACTTACCAGTCTAAACCATAAGGTATCAAAACAACAGCCCCAAACACATCATTACAGCCTAGTAAGAAAACGTACTACCTTTCATGAAGGTACTTCTATTAATACATTATATCTCCTTAATTGGGAGTCACTGAAAATTTTCCACATAGATGATTCTTTCCCTGAGTTCAGTAACATCTTTCTAGTTGTTCTAAACACTTTAGCGCCCTTCAAAATAAAAAGATTGAAAGCCAACCATGCCCCATGCTTTCCATAGCAGCTAAACAACACACGAAACAAACACAAAGCATAAAATGTCTGGACAAAAGAATAAAACAGATCCCACTTTACTAGTATACAGACAACTAAGAAACTTAATGAAACAACTTATCACCAAAGATAATAAAGCCTTTTAATCAATCAAAACATAATTAATAATAATAAATGAAAACTGCTGTAGGTCTCCATCAATAAACTGTTAAATCCAGGACAAGCTACACAGCCAACACCAAACATTAGAAAACAAAATGATACCATAGCTAACCAATTCAATAACTACTTTATATAGTCAATAACCAACCAGGTGACTAATCAAGCTCTTGATGTCCCTACGGAATCAAATAACCTCCTTCAGTGCTTCTCCTTCTAACCAGTTCCCACAGATACCATTAGAAATACGTCAAAGAATTAAACCTTGATACAACTGTCCTCAACAATCTACCTGGTAAATATCTTAAATAGCATCTGAGGTAGTTGCAAATCCAGTATCAATTTTGATATATTGATCTATATTTGAAAATAAAGTTCCCTTGCTATGGAAAAAATCTTTAATTGTTCTACTGCACAAGAGTGTAATAGCACTACAGATGCGATGTTTGCTCTGAGAGTACAGAGAAGGTCTGAAGGAGTTGCATTGTGTCTTTGTGGACTTAGAGAAAGCATATGACAGGGTGCCTAGAGAGGAGTTGTGGTAGTGGCAGAGAAGAATGCAAGACTTGTACAGGATATGTACAAGGGTAGTGCGACAGTGGTGAGATCTGCAGTGGGAGTGACAGATGCATTTAAGGTGGAGGTGGGATTACATCAAGGATCAGCTCTGAGCCCTTTCTTATTTGCAGTGGTGATGGACAGGTTGACAGACGAGATCAGACAGGAGTCCTCGTGGACTATGATGTTTGCAGAGGACATTTTGATATGTAGTGAGAGTAGGGAACAGGTTGAGGAGACCATAGAGAGGTGGAGATATGCTCTAGACAGGAAAAGAATGAAGGTCAGCAGGACTAAGATAGAATATATGTGTGTGAATGAGGGGGAGGGTAGAGGAATGGTGAGGATGCAGGGGAGTAGAGTTGGCGAAGGTGGATGAGTTTAAATACTTGGGATCAACAGTTAAAAGTAATGGTGAGTGTGGAAGAGAGGTGAAGAAGAGAGTACAGGCAGGGTGGAGTGGGTGGAGAAAAGTGTTAGTAGTGATTTGTGACAGACGAGTACCAGTGAGAGTGAAAGGGAAGGTCTACAAGAGGGTAGTGAGACCAGCTATGTTATATGGGTTGGAGACAGTGGCACTGACAAAAAGACAGACGTCAGAGCTGGATGTGGCAGAGTTAAAGATGTTAAGATTTGCACTGGGTATGACCAGGGTAGACAGGATTCGGAATAAGTATATTAGAGGGTCAGCCCAGGTTGGACGGTTTGGAGACAAAGCCAGAGAGGCGAGACTGCATTGGTTTGGACATGTGCGAGGAGGGATGCTGGGTATATTGGGAAAAGGATGCTAAGGATGAAGCTGCCAGGTAAGAGGAAAAGAGGAAGTCCTAAGATAAGGTTTATGGATGTGGTGAGAGAGGACATGTAGGTGGTTGGTGTGACAGAGCAAGATGCAGAGGACAGGAAGAAATGGAAACCAGATGATCCACTGTGGCGACCCCTAATGAGAAGAGCCAAAAGAAAAAGAAGAAGACAAGAATGAAATCAATACTGATCGTTCAAACTATAGGCCCATTGTCATCATATTGCCCAAATCAACAATACTAGAAAAAAATATATTCATACTCAGCTTCTCAACTATCTAATAGCTAACCAGATTCTTTCTTCAACTCAACACTGATTTCATTCTCATCACAGCAAAATTACTGCTTTGTTGAATTTGGTTACTACTGTCAAAAGCCACAGGAATGCTGGAAGCTTGGTCTCCACCATCTTCCTAGACATATCAAGAGTTTTTGATACTGTCTCCAACCTGAAACCTTACTCTTATCGTTAGGGCTCACCAAGTCTTCACTGCTATGCTTCCATAGTTACCTCTCAAACAGAGCACAAGCAGTGAAATGGAAAAATTATATCTCCATTTTCTAGCTTGTAACTATTAGTGTCCCACAAGGATCTACACTAGGCCTCATACTTTTCAACATATTCATTAATGCTCACTTCACTGCCACAAAAAATGCTACTCTAGTTCAATATGCTGATGACTCGACATTAATCTGTCCTGCCAATTCTCTCTCTCTGAACTCCAAGACCTTATTCAACAATCCTTACTGAATAAAACATGGCTAAATAATTCACAACTACTACTAAACCCCAGAAAACTAAACTACTGCTCTTTATCCCACAGCACGTCTCTACCAAAACAGCAGTATTCATGTTTGTCTCTGCCAATAGAATCATAGTAGAACATGTAAACCGCACAAAATCACTGGGAGTAGTCATAGATGACCAGTTGAATTCAACCACCATGCACCACACATGGATAAAAAATAATCACAAACTAGGTATATTATACAGAGCAAACACATACCACACTGACATAGCCAGAAGACATATAGCCTCTACTTTCTCACTGCCATCTCTCCTCTGTGCTGTCACACTAACATCTTTGCTAACCTTCAAGTCTCACAATTGTCCAAACGTAAGCAATGTTAAATAAAATAGCAAAATTTGCAGTAAACTATAATAAAAGAACACACCACTGCCTAGCCCTCAGGGAAGTAAACTGGTTAGAGCTACCACATTACCTTGCTCTCTCTCAGCAAACTACAATACATATACTTTTCTGTAAGCCAAAAAATTACCCAGTCCTTAACAATTTAATTCAAAATTACTCTTCCAATAGAATTTTATGCTCTAGAGAATAATCACTAATCACTATTAACAAATCATCTAATACTGTAGGTGACTCTCTAGGGTCTATATTATATAAGCGAACACTCAACATTGCGAATGCTATATAACTGACCCAAATTCCAGAAAAAGACAAAATATCGAACAAACAGATCAGCGATTTTTTTCCCCAGGGAAAAAATCGCTGATCCATTAAAAAAAAAACGCAAAATAAAGTGGGGGGCTTTGCTCCCGCAACACCCTACTTAAATATACCAACTCCGAGATCGCACCACAGTAGAGGAAATGGCAAAGTCACAAAAATGGCCCAGCGATGTTCTATGCTTTCGGAATTTTTCCATTTCACTGAAAGGAGTTCGATTAAGCAGCGTTCGCAATTTCAAGTGTTCGCTGACTTAAGAGTAACACGGCCCTCTATACTGAAATCGTGTGGCCAGACTATGGAACCACATCCTACTATCACTGAAATCCCTTCAGAATGCAAACTCATTTAAAATGCCACTAAAACTTCTCCTGTCAAATCAATGGATCTCCTTCTGTATATCTCGATGACAAATGTAACTGCTCTCTGCAGATTGCCATATTGTCAAACCATTTCTCTTCATTCAAAATCCTATACCGCTGAGTTTGCATTCAGCAATATTTGAATAGTTTTACTAGCATCTCCCTTCACTGTACTTGTAATATAAGCATTGGACATATATCTGATTGCCAATGAACCTGCTTTATCCACTGCTCTTTTTTAATATCTTTATTGAATTATCAGTTATGACCCGCGGTGGTGGTGCTGCGGTAGCGTTGTTGCCTCACAGTAAGACGCTGTCCGGTTTGATTCTCAGCTAGAGCGTCTTCTGCGTGGAGACATGCGTGAATGGGCGTACCTTCGTTGAAGGTTGTGCGTCAGGGCTGGTAACTCGGCATGTAAAACTCAACTACCAATCATTAGCGGACCGGAGTTCCGCTGTGGCGACCCCTAACCGGGAAAAGCCGAAAGACACAAACAAATTAAATTATCAGTTATAATATAAGCAATCATAAATTTATACAAATGAAAACAAACCATACTGACATATTCTTAGTTGCAAACATTATACATCACATATACTCTTCTGTACAGTCATTGTCTATCGAACATTACATAGCTCACTCAATTACTACCTTCCCTTAAACCTCATTCCTCCAAAAAAACATATTTCTGCATGTAGTGTTCCCACAATTCCCATTTTATTCTATGTAATTTGTTCTTCCCCTTTTCTAAAGATTCCACTTCCAGTTCTTTTATCTCTGTTACAATATTCACTACTGTGACACTGTGAGGTATTGCCAGCTGTACCAGGAGAAGTGAGACAGAACATGTGTGGCATCTGCCAGTATGGCTTGCTGAAGTTTTGTAAATAATCTTATGTCATTTGACTGTCATACTGATTTGTACAGATGATTGTATTAAAATTTAATTGTAAAAGTTGCTCATGTTAAAAATGCTGAAACAGGATCTTAACAGAGTTCTGAAAGTGAACTGTGCTAGAGTCAGGTGACTAGATGTAATGCAATTCTATAACGAGCTGAAGGACAGAACTCTGACAGCAGCAGTTTGTTTTTGTTTTTCTTTGGAACCTGATAGAAAAGATCTATGTTAGTTACCACAGTTCAGCTGCTAGTTGTTCAGTTGTTCAGTTGTACAGTACAGTAATATGCAGTACCTCATCTTGCCTTGTGAAGTCAGCATCTCAGCAGTACATCTTGTCTTGTGATATTACGTGAGTTAACTAGGGACAGTTTCTGTTTTGTTCATTTAGGAAAAGTACAGATAAGTTAGTTTAGCATTACTTCTTTTTCTGCATCTGTGAGATTCTATCCAGCTGTGTTATTTTATATTTCCTGTGACTGAAAACTCTGACATTTATCATAACTAAATATTAAGTATTTTCCTGCTTCTATTTTATTATCGATTATTAAATATTTTTATACTTTTCATTGTGGCTGGTCTTTTGGAGAATACTATTAACATCTTGAGAGCACTTGTGCTTATGTGGCCACTCTGATAAACTTTACTGCTTCGGTCACACTCTATAATTTATATCAGTACTAATTTGACACAGTATAGTTGGTTACCCTTTGTAAGAGTCTTAGAGTATCTGGCTGGTGGTAGCAGTCTACCTTGTAGTCTAGAGGGAGGGGACACAGCAGGTGAATCTGTATTAGCCTTTCCTAAGTGTGTGTGTATGTGTGTGTGTGTGTGTGTGTGTGTGTGTGTGTGTGTGTGTGTGTGTGTGTGTGTGTGTGTCTGTGCACGCGTTTGTGTATGTGTGAAAAATCAGATATTCGTGTGTGTGTGTGTGTGTGTGTGTGTGTGTGTGTGTGTGTGTGTGTGTGTGTGTGTGTGTGTCAGATACTTGGAACATGCTTGCAAAGAGACCTGTAAAGGTTACAGAAAGTGGAATATTTGCATAAATCTGTGTGTTTCCAATTGTCAATTTATCATACTATTAAACAATTAAAGTGACTTGTGGGGGCTATAAACGATGCTACAGGTAGTTTTTTCTTTTCTTTGTTACATCTAAAGACGTCTTGTGGACGAAAACGCCTTGTGAATATTTGTGTTTATGTACTAAATAAACTGCTGGTGCTTCCACTTTGGATTGTGTTTCGTGCTTTGGGTTTGACTACCTCTACTTGGTACCTTTGTGTGCTGCATTGGTTTCTTTGCCATTATGGGTACCTGGCCTCTTGTGTTTTTTACCTTTTCAAAGAAGTTAACTAAACTGAATAGGTAGGTTCCTCCTTTGATACAGCCAAACGGAAGTGTGTCTAACTTGATAAGGTTCTTGATATCATAGTCTGAGGTCGACAATGATGTATTCTGTGTCTTGGAAACTGAGACTATTCAGGCTAAGGGTCTATAATTTCCTGGATCTGGGGTAGGGTCAATCCTTGTGTTGGGGCATCACCACTGCAGTTCATCATACTTTGGGGACAAATCCTGTAGCTAAGCTGAGGTTAAACAATTTAAGGAGAAGTTTCAAAAGGGCATGTTTGGCACTGCTTATTAGGTATCCATGAGAATTACCAGTTCCCAGGGAAGTAGTATTTTTGGTCTTAGAGAGCATCTTAAGTATGTGATTGTTTATGATATTAGGAGATGTATGGGATTTGGAAATTTGTAGAATTAAGGCAGTTGTTTTAGTGGTTATGTTCGCACCAAATCTGCCTACTAGTATATTTGCTACATGTTCTGGGTGTGAGAAGGAGGTGCCATTTAGGATATGTTCAAAACAATTCTGTGTGTTATTTCTTAGTTTCTTAACATAACTAAAGAACAGTATAATTATCCTTGTCTACAGAAGCTGATTTAAGTTCATGACTTGCCTTACTAGCCCTGATCATAGCATTTCCTTACTGATATTTTTGATGCAGTCTTTGATATAAGAAATTTTATACTTGTTATATGACTTAAGAAGTTTCTTTTTCTACTTTTTTAGAATTTATTTAAGCTGCTGGAGCACCTGAAGGTTTGTTCTTAAACTTTACATTGTATCTGGCTCTAGTAGGGATGGCCAGCTCTAGCACTTACCTTAGGGAATAGGACAGCTTTGTATAATGAACCGCTGCAACAGGATCAGGTTTGATGATGTTGCAAATAAATTTGGGTAGCTCACCATAGAGTTTAAGAGCATCTGTCTTTTCAAAATTCTTGAATTCAGAATTACTGACTGCAGAAGTTTTACAGATTTTGAAATCTTGATATCTTCATCACTTAGGTCAGATGTGGATTTCATTTTATCAGTTCTACATGTTTAACGAATGGTACCTCTACAGAAACTACAACACCTGCTTGTAGTGCTGCTGTTAAATGACAAATGGGATCTCTATGAGACAATGCAAGAAGCTAAGTGGCTCCTTATTGATGGACTTTGTTATTGCTTTTCTAGGGTTCAAACTGTTTTCTTTGGACTACTGTTCCTGACTTACCAGCCAATGAAAACTAGAATCGAGTCCTATCAGTTTAGAAGGAGACAGTCACTCTCTGCAGACCCAAATAATAAACTCAGTCTGGGGATCATACTTTGTAATTATAGGTGCTTGCAGTCTACAACAGCTTTCTGTATGAAGACAAAAATGTATGTGTTTAAAAGGAACATGGATGACTTTCTTCCAAAAAGAGCAAATTTTCAATATTTAGGTAGCATCCTGTTACAGCTATGAACTGATGCAACATACTTATTCTACTCTGAGCAGTGGGGTTTTTCATCATGTCTCATGTATTAACTAAACTGGCTAGCATCTATCTCTAACATGACATAGTACAATTACTACAACTGCATTTAATAAATTCTAATTCATTATTTGACTGATGTGTCCTTTAGTGCACATTCTGAATATAATGCCTTGCTATTCTTATAACATTACCTGCAACTTTGTATGTTTATCGACCTGGTGCCTGACCTTGACACTCTCATGTTTTAGCAATCTGATTTTACTGATGTATGGCATTATATGTAATGTTTATGCTGTGCTACAATCAAAATGTGTTAACCTTCTCCTAATTTTCTGTATTTCTGTTTGGCAGTTCATCTGGGGGTAAAGACCATAAGCTATTGATATCCTTCATCTTGTAGTCCTGCATTTCATTCCCTTATTTTTAATCTGCAAATTATATGTATTTCAGCAAGTGGATTAAACAAAACAGTGCTCCTGTGTCACCCATAATAAAGATCACTTGTGTCCAATAGGCTTAATTACTCAGTTAGCAAATAAATAAAACATTTACTCTGTGATACTCTTGCCTTAATGCTGCAGTCATGACAGAAAAAGAATACTTTGAATTGGTTCAGCTATTTCATTAGCAAATAAATAAATAGTAGAGGTATTCTCCCTCTTTCTACCGCTGATGTCTCTCTCACCATACATTCCAGGATCTCTCCAGCTTTTCTTACCGCCCTCTCACAAAAATTTTCCACACACAGGTCATTTTGCGTAAATACTCAAAAGTCTCATTTCACTTTCATTGTTAAACATACATCATCCCCTCCACATGCACTTTTTTTCCTTTTATACACTACTAACAGAAACTACCTTTAATTTCATTGATTAAATTACTGCACATAAGAAGACTGCCTTTGAAGATAAACCTTCTGAGAACCAACCACACCTGCCCAAGCTCCATTTTAATTGGTATCCATGGTTGAGTGCATTCCCTTAACTGTTTATTTAATATCACATTCAAGGAAACACTCTTCCTATGCTCCCTCTGCAGTGCCACTGAAAACACTCAAGTGTTATCTACTGTTACTCAAGGCAGTGACTACATTATTCACATTTTTTTTTTCATTTGACACTTTATGTATTTTAAGCATGCAATTGGTCTGGATAACTGCTGCAAAGGGTCTACAGGCACACCCTCTTTCCAGTAATCAGATAAATAAATATATACATACTATTTGCAGATCTGCTATTAAAGAGGAAAGGTCCTAGTACTGACCTCAAATAAGCTAAATCAGTTTTCTTTGATTAATTAATTTACTATCATTTTCTGTGTCTTGTTAAGTAGCTTTTTACATAAACTGCCACCTCACCACAGTATAAGATGTTTGCTCAACATCAGCATAATAATTTCTGTGACATCATGTCATACTTTTTCCCAAAGTCTAGATAAGCCATATTTTCAGTTGCACCCTTGTTTAATATACTGGCTAGCCAAAGAGCTCTGTCAGATACGTGTTATGTGTACTAAATATTGTGATACACTAATCTGTGTCATAAACTCCACTGGTGTGTGGGTATTGAAAAACCTTTTCTTGAAAAATGATCACAGTTTCACAACTACAAAAGTCAGCATAAACAGTTCATAGGTGTTCATCGTGTTTCACTGTTGCAGTCATTATGATTGGGTTATCCTGCTGGCAGGCTACCCGCAGTTGGCCTGAATTCCAAAGTCTAGGTCTGGCGTCGGTTGCTGTCACCTCCTCCCTGATGTCAGTGCGCCAGGGGTATAAAAGATGCAGCCGACGCCATTTTCTTCAGTCTTTCTTGCCGCGTGGTGCCCAAAGCAAAAGCAGTTCGCAAGTGCCAGTCGGCCGACTCCTGAGATTTTCAAGTTCAAATTTCAGATCCGAAGTCTTCATTAAAAGCTAAGTACCTGCTGGGGAAACTTTTTTCTTGCTTCAGACCGATGTCAGAAAAAGTTAATAATTGTATTTCTTGTGGGAAGCAAATACCTCATAAGGATTTTCATTCTTACTGCATTCCTTGCCTAGGCCCTGACCACAACGTTGATAGTTGTCGGTTTTGTGCTAGATTTAACCAACGCACTATTAAGCGTCGGTACGATTTTGCATTTCATTACTTTGGCAGAAGATTTAATTATATAATGCCGTCAAAACAGCCGACTACTGGAGTTTACAAAAAACGCAAAGAAAAAGAAAAGGACAGGCATCCAAGGTCCAAAACTGACGACGAAGCTTCTTCTAGGGCAGTCGCCGGTTCTCAGTGAGGCGCTTTCCCTGCCCCTGATGACCACTACTTTAGAGCCGCAGGCCAATACCGACTCCCACATGGAGTGAACCAGGCCTACAGAAACTCAAGGTATTGGACCTTCGGAAACCATTATCTCAGATGGGTCCGGAGCCGCTGAGCAGGCATCAGCTTCTGAGTGCGTTTTCAGGCCTACACAGTTATTTGTTAAAATGACTTCAGCTTCAAAGGCAAAGACTAAAGCAGCTTTAAAGACAAAGAAACAATCACAACAGCCCCATGGCCAGGCTTCCATGCCTAAAAAACAGATGCACAAAATGGCCAAAGACCTAATTACTTTGATCAGGGGTTCTCATCCCCCTCCTGACAAGAGGCCTAGGCAAGAGATAGAATATGAATCTTCAGATCAGGTTTCCATTTCATCTGATTCCTCTTCTGATCAAGAATACTCTCTTCCTCCTTATGAGGATTCTGATGCTGAAGAATCTATCCTCTCAGCTTCTCTTCCTGAGGATTATTCTTTTGGGGAAACACTGCATACCATGAGGGAGCATTTCCACTGGGAGAACCAAGATTATTCAGAATCTAAGAAAAGGCTCAGAGACTTTCTTTTACTGCCTCAGCACAGGCCCCTTGCTATTCCACCTGTGCTAGACATTGTAGATGATGTATTTTCAGAGTCCAGTCTGACTCCTGACTCCTTACCTCCAGCTCCTGTTAAGCCAGATAGATACTACAGGGTTCCACACTACCACAAATTTCTTTTTAAAAAACCTGCTGCTGTCCCAGAAACTACCTCTCAGGGTCCCAAGGGGGATAAGGCTTCCACTGCAAAAAACCCTACCCCCTCTGACAGAGATTCCAGGGCACTGGACAGACGGGGAAAAAAGATTTACACTTCTGCTACCTTGGCTATAAGGGCTTTAAATTGTCAGTTTCATATGCTTAAATATCAACAATACATTATGTCACTGCTTAAACAGAAAATGTTGACAAATTCTGAATGTGCAGAAAATAAATAAATGCAGGATTTATTGCATGCAGCTGAACAAGTTGGAAAGAATACTTTACAATGTGGTTTTGATTCTTTGGAGGCCTCCTGCAGAGCCGCTGTTACGGGTTCTGTCATTAGGAGGCATGCTTGGTTAAAGGAACAGAATATACTGGATCATGTTAAAGCAAAATTATTAGATGCTCCATTACAGCATGATACCTTGTTTGGTGTTAAAGCAGAAGAGGAGTTGAAGAAAATGGAGGACAAAGCCAAATATATGCAAACAGTCAAGGATTTCTTACAGGTACAGCCTCTAAGATTTAGCAGACACTGGCCTACAAAGAATTGGTCCTTTCCAGTATCAGACAGGCCACAAAGAGGCAGATACAGACTCCCTAGAGGCAGATCCCAGCCCCAAGGCTCATACAGGTCTAAACAATGGGGTGCTTCTGCCTCCAAAAGCGGAGAAGACAAATCACAGCCATACAGAAAGCAGTCCCAATGACTTCCCCCTGCCAGCGCCAAGCACTTATCTTCTGGCAGCTCCTTTAGGGTGAAAACTAGCACTTTTTTCTCAAAACTGGCACCTAATCACCCAGAACAAATGGGTCTTGAACATAGTGTCACAAGGTTACAGGTTCCACTTTCACACCCTACCAAGGGCAGACAGTATGCCAGACCTGTCAAAAAATCAATGGGCAGAGGCACAAAAGCAAGTTTCATCCCTCATGGACATGAGGGCCATTCAGCAAGTACCACAGCAAGAGCAGGGACAAGAATTTTACTCAAGACTTTTCCTGGTGCCCAGAAAGGACAAAGTCTGGAGGCCAATACCGGACCTATCTATTCTAAACACATACCGGGATATTCCAAAATTCAAAATGTTGACTCTGCAGCAGCTTCTGCCCATGCTGGGCAAGAAGGCTTGGCTTGTAACTTTAGACCTAAAAAAGGCATACCTGCATGTCCCAATCAGACAATCATGTAGAAGATACCTCAGATTCATAGCTGGCTCAATGCACTACCAATTCTCTGCACTGCCCTTTGGCTTATCTACTGCGCCCAGGGTCTTCACGAAATGCCTGGCACCAGTAATTGCATTTTGCAGACAAAGAGGAATCCAAATATATCCTTACTTGGACGACTGCCTTATTCAAGCAGAGAACAAGGACATACTACTACAGCATCTGGCGTTTGTAAAAAGATTACTAGCATGCCTAGGGTACACAGTAAACGAAAATAAATCAAAACTTGTACTCTCTCAAGAGATAATATTCCTGGGTGCAAGCTTAAATACAACTGCCAGATGGCTTATCTCACGCCGGACAAACAAAGGAAACTGACTACTATTTTCAAAATGTTGGCAACAAACACCCATTTAACTGCAAGAAAAATTCTGCAGTCTTTGGGCTTCATGGCATCCTGCATTCTGCTAATTCCATATGCAAGACTATATATGAGGAAACTACAATGGTACCTAAAAAGTGTTTGGACTCAACATTGCCACAGCCTGGAAACAGTAATTACACTCATTCCCTGACTGCAATAGGAGTTTTGATGGTGGGCAAAGGCCTGTCACCACAACAAGGGGCAGCCATTCACCTTAGCCCCAGCCAGGCAAACATTGACAAAAGATGCATCAGATTATGCCTGGGGGGCCCACATGGCAGGAAGATGTATTCAGGGCTCATGGTCCGCAATCTAAATGCATCTACATATCAATCAAAAAGAGATGCTAGCTGTTCAAAATGCCCTGACAGCCTTCAAGGATCTACTTCATTCAGGACAAATACTGATAAAGATGAAGAATACTACAGTCATGTGGTACATAAACAAGCAGGGAGGCACACATTCCTACCCCCTTTGCAGACTAGCCATGACTTTGTGGGACACAGCATTGACTTACCAAGTACATCTGCAAGCACAATTCCTGCCAGGAAAGAGAAATACTCTGGCAGACGAACTAAGCAGAAACCTCATGGATCCCCATGAGTGCAAGTCTTCAACATGATAACAAGGAATTGGGGATGCCCGGACATAGATCTATTTGCCTCCCCTCACAACTGCCAACTACAGAGATTCTGCACAAGGACTTATCACAAGCAAGCATGGAAAGTGGATGCTCTATCTTTCAGCTGGAAAAACTTAACAGTATATGCCTTTCCCCCACTGCCTCTCCTCCCCAAGTTACTCCTAAAGGTCAGACAAGAGAAGCCAAAAATGATACTGATTGCCCCAGACTGGCCCCGCCAGCACTGGTACCCAATCCTAAGGAAGTTGACTCAATGCCCAGCATGGACATTACCTCAAATTCCTCACTGACCCAACAAAACAATCAGATCCTGCACAGCCAACTCAGGACCTTAAATCTGGCAGCATGGCGGATAATGTAGCTTTTAAAAACTCACCTCTCTCTAAAGCGGTGATGGATGTTATCTTGGAGGCCAGGAGGCCCAGTACCAGAAAATCTTATGCAGAAAAATGGAAGATATTCTGTGCCTGGAACCAGGCACAAGGAATTGACATGATTGTTCCAAATATCCCTCAGACTTTGCAATACTTAACTGAGATGTTGAACAAAGGCCTATCCTTTTCATCAATTAAGATTCATGCCTCTGCCATTTCAGCTCATTACAATACAGAGCCGCCTAATTTTTTCTCATCCTTTATTAAGGCAGTACCTCAGAGGAGCCAAAAACTTACGGCCTCCAAGGAGATCACCAATACCTGCATGGGACCTCAATTATGTCTTGAAAAAACTCACTCTGCCTCCGTTTGAGCCAGCCGCTACAGCAGATATAAAATTTTTATCATGGAAAACAGCTCTGCTCCTAGCAATAACCTCTGCAAGATGAGTCTCAGAGTTACAGGCACTCATGGCTGTGGAACCTTTTATCATTTTCCATCCAGATAGGGTTTCTCTAAGGACAAACCCCACATTTATGGCTAAGGTAGTGTCCAGTGTGGCTCTCAACCAAACTATTCATGTGCCTACCTTTTACCCAAACCCACAGAATAAGGGTGAGA
Organism: Protopterus annectens; assembly: GCF_019279795.1. NCBI lineage: Eukaryota > Metazoa > Chordata > Ceratodontiformes > Protopteridae > Protopterus > Protopterus annectens. The sequence continues at coordinate 1,490,009,580 of NC_056744.1, read as the reverse complement.
AACTTCTGCATTCTTTGGACATACACAAACAGCTGCGCTTCTACTTGGACAGAACCAAAGCTTTCAGAAAGACTGAGCAATTACTGGTAGCATATGCTGCAGGATCACAAGGAAAGGCTATCTCAAAGCAGACTATTTCAAAGTGGATAGGTCACTGCATTCGTTTATGCTATTTTCAACATGGCAAATCAGTGCCTAAGGGCATTAGGCCACATTGAACCAGAGCAGCAGCCACTTCAGCAGCCTTCCTCAGAGGAGTGCCAACCAAAGACATTTTAGAGGCTGCAACCTGGAGTTCAGTGCACATTTTTACACAGCACTACCACTTACCACTCTACTCCAAATCCAGGGCAGGCTTTGCCACTGCAGTCCTGCAGGGCCTCATAGCCGTTCCTAATTCTATTTAGTTCCAGCCTCCCAACCTTAGCTTTGGGATTCAACCCAATCGTAATGACTGCAACAGTGAAACACGATGAACATAGTACAGTTGTGTACCTACCATAAATGTAGACATTCGAGTGTATTCACTGTTGCAGTCCAGGTTACCCTCCCTCCATCTCCCTTATCTTTGCTGGACCTTATCTGTACTTCTCTATTCTATACAACCTATGTGGTGTATTTGCTTGTAGATGAAGGAAACTTGTTACTTGGTGCATGCATGCTTTAGAGACATATTTTTAGCCAACCCTTTTGGGGGCACCTGACATATGGGGCAAGAAAAACTGAAGAAAATGGCGTCAGCTTTATCTTTTATACCCCTGGCGCACTGACATCAGGGAGGAGGCGACAGCAACCGACACCGGACCTAGACTTTGGAATTCAGGCCGACTGCGGGTAGCCTGCCAGCAGGATAACCCAATCGTAATGACTGCAACAGTGAATACACTCGAACATCTACATTTATGGTAGGTACACAACTGTACTTTTCCAGGCTCTGTTCTGCTCCCACTCTTATAAAGTGACATTATATCTGCACTCCAGCACTGCAAAAGGACAGTTTTATATTCCAATGATTTGTGAAAGTGATTTGGAAGTGGTTTCAGGGTATCATGTTTTATTTCCTTTAGGAAAAACTGCACACACAATAAGGTGTTAACGATAACTCAGTAAATACAACTTAAGATCCATTTTTACAAGGAACATGTTTTTATACATTACATCACATTACAGAAGCATATGAAGATACTTGTTACCTCTAATTGCAAAAATGTTTGATTGCAGGTCATTAAGGGAATTTTCCAAGTCTTTGTAGCCAGCCAAGGTAAACATGTGCTTATCAGAAGATGCCATAAGCTTCAAGTCATTAAGTCCTTTTGCTCCAATTCCAAACTGATCTCCAATCTGTGAAATTGAACATGTTGTTATTGCAGAATGAATTACTCAGGAGCAATTAGATAATGTGGTTTCAATTTTCATGTACATGGGAATAATATGCTACTCTCAGCTATTAGAGACATGCATGTTTATTATCATCTTGGTGACCTCACCAAATACTGAGACACACACATGTGCCTTAAATTACAAAAAAAAAAAAAAAAAAAAAACAATGTCCTTGTTTGATTACTCAGTGACAGATCCAAAGTCTATCAATTTTAGTAATACATTGGGAAAATGGGAGGTTACGGTGTACCAAAACACTGATTTATTCTTTGCAAGTACACAGAAACATCCACTGTAAAACTGTAAACTATACAGGGCACAATTAAAATTATTAGCAGCATCATTTTAAAATTATCATTTTTAAAAAGAAAAGACAAACTGCAAATACCACTGTAATATGTAACAGTTAGGGGTCAGTTAGTGAGGGGAGAGAGGAATGTATACTGATATTTTATAAAATATCTTCATCTTGCACTTCTCATGCATTTGATAAGAAGCATAACATCATAGTTCAGTCATACCCTTAAACTTTGGCTCATGTATAAAAAAGGTTTCCAGATCTCAAACACCAAATTAGTGTACACAGAGGATCTAGTTTTTGTTTCAGTTTTTAATAGAACATGAAACTGAACCTGTTCACTGCTAAAGTACCCTATTTTAATCTTTAGGAGAAAATAATTTGTGTTAATCACTCCATAGTTAATATAAGCAAAGCAAAAATTCTGCTAATATATAAATGCATGTTACGCAATTAATCACAAAAGCAGATCTATTAGAGTACAGCAGTCTACTGTCCCAGCAGGATGAATGCCAACAAACAGTAGGACTGCTCAGCAAATAAAACTTTCTACATTTTCTAAGCAACCTTGCCATATCCCATAATGCACAATGGTACCATGCCTCTCCAATTCTTCAGTGTCATGTCTGAAAGGAGTCTACATAGTTGAATAAGGAAAGAACAAAAGAAGCTCCAGACCAGCTATGCCAGAGGCAGGAATGGGTAGGTATATAATGGAGGATGGACATACTCTTAATATTTATTTTTGTGGTATGTAAGTAACTTTCACGTCTGATAAAAGGAAGGCCATCAACTGTAACAATAGGACAAACTCTCAAGCAAACCATCCTTAGTGGACTTCTATTTGTGACAATTCCTTGAAAAACTTAAGCAACTGAAAGTAAAAGGTTTGCTGCCAAACTTAGAGAGCCTTTGACAAGAAAAATAACCAGAGGTCCCATAGATGTATTAGAGATATTTCAGAAATTGTATGAAAATTTGTATAAAGCAAAGAAATGTAAAAACCAAGAGAGTGTACAAATAGAAATATTTATTGAAGATTTAATTATGCCAACATTAGAGAAAGATGAGGCTCAACAGCTAATTTTATGGGTGCAGATGAGATAAAAACTGTGATGTATAATCAATCTTCAGGGAAATTCCTGGAAGCAGTTGACAATTCTGTAGAAGTTTGGATGTTAGTAGGGAAGAAAGTGATAAAGATCAGGAAGATTTTTGTTTAATACTATTTTAAAAGGAGGGAAATCACCGGCATTGGAAATAGGCTGTGGTGGCTGTATTACCAAAAGAGGGTAAAGACCCATCAAACACAGTCCCATTTCGATTGTAATCCATTATTATTAAGTGTTTATGTTTATACCAGCTAAAGGAATGGCAAATATGTTCCCAAAATTGATAAATATGAATCAATGTGGTTTTATGGAGCAGAGGCAAACATCTGACAACATTAATATAACAATGATGATCCAGAAGGAAGTAGAATGTAAGAAAATATCCCTATTGTGGTGGATCTTGATGCAAAGAAAGCATTTGACAGAGTAAGCTTGGATTTTATGAGTAGCTCAATGGAAGCATTTGTATTCCCTGATAAAATATAAAGGATTATGATCATGTTGCTGATCATAACCTGCTTATTATGTGTTCAAGACATGGACATTAAGAAATTCACTTAAAGAGCAAAGCTGGAGAAGTGACTGTTGGCATCCATGTTGAGAATACATAATTAAAGGTTATGATCGGAGTGCTGATCATAATTCTTTGTAAGTGATGGAGCTTTATACATGTACTACTAGTTACAGGGCAGTGAAAAAGAAAGTGGTGAGTATTTTTCCACTTTCAAAGCCATAAATCTCTTAGTGAGTTCTGTTAGAAAGAGTGGAATATGGTCTCAAATCTTTACAATTATCTTCCCATGCTTGCCAACAGTCCAGATTTTTGCCTCTTTTGTTTGGTCTGTTCTTCGTAAAATCTGTGGTTTTCAGACAAATTACTGACGACTGAATTTATAAAATAATGGCACACATTTGAGTTTCAAACTTTGTATCCTTCAAAAAATGCAGAAGAACACACACCTTGTTCTTCTTACTTCTTAAATTTGTAACAGGGAGTCAGTGATATGTTACCTGTACAGACAGCAGGCAGAAACTGTCAGATGTGACTATCCAGCACAAGACCCAACCTTAATTTTAAGATTGAGACTCGCACTACAGTAGCACTTAACTGATTTGTCTTTTTCTGGATATTGAAGCGTAATAACCATGCTCCATGCACAACAATAAGGTTAATTAGGAGGATATATGAATGATTGGAGGCAAGAATTAAAATGGGAGGGTGCCTCTCTGATAAGATGTGGTTTAAAAAAGGAACTAGCAGGGATGCCTTCTTTTCCTTGTTTTATTTGGCTTAATTTAGGGCCACCAGCAAAGAAATTAAGTGACTCAGAAATTCAAGAATATAATTGGTATGGTAATTAAGGCAAGTTGGCTTTACTTGCAGATGATATTACTTTGTGCTTGATAAATTCAGAAAAGGATATCTTAGTGTTGTGGAACACTTTGTGTCAGTTTCAAGTCTTTTCAGGATATAATACTAATGAAGATAAAGCAAATGCTATGGCTCAGCAATATCTATATTTATGGGAACATGATAAGATAAAAAATATTTAGGAGTATGGATTAAAAAGGCATTTGTTTTGGCTGCTAAGGATATGTGGGAAAAGACTAAACAAGTGATAATACAAAAACTGAGCAAGTGGATTTTTTTTTTATGGATATAGACAGAAGATGCAAGCAGTGAGAATGATTTAGTTTTACTTAATGGTCAGGCATATTTATTATCAACCAGAGGAAAAGTCATGGACAGTAATTAATAAACAGTTGAAGGAATTTATCTGGGAGGGAAAGAGGACAAGAGTTAAGTGGGAGAAGTCAATCCTTACAAAAGAACAAGGTGGTTTTGGATTGCCTGATTTGAAGGGATATTTTAGAGCTAATCAATTAAGACTCATATGCATAACACAAGCAGAAAGTTATTATTTAGAGTGGAAAGGAATGATGATGAAGCACAGGGTAATTCAAGAAATGAGAGAGTAGGATTTTGGATGCAGATCCTTAAGGAGAATAATAACTACCATACAGAATATTATTTTCATAAAGTTGCAGAAAGTATTCTAAGAACTAAGTCAACACATGAATGGAGAAAGACGATTTTGCCATCAGAGATAACTGCAAGTAGGGGTAAAGAAAATAGGCAACAGGGGACTGGGAATTTCAGGAGAAAAATGACAAAAGAACCAAGGTATTCGGAGCAAATAACTAGAGAGGGAAATATAATAGAAGAAGTTTGGAATGCAAGTTAGCAACTGTCTTCACTATCAGGGATTGCTATCAGAGTAGAGACAAAAAAAAAAGAAAGGGATAGTGGAAGCCCTAAGTGAAAGACCTGCTCTAGAAAATTTTTAGTTGAATCAAGAGAAGATGTTGTTGAAAAGTGGATGATTAGTAGAGCATATAAAATACTGCATGATAACTATAAGACTCAATCAGTGGAGTTTAGAAGAGATTGGCAAGAGAGAATGGAAAAACAGTTGACAACGGAAAAATGAAAGGATGTGTGTATGGCTCCAAAGTCTGCAGCAATGTCCAGAACGTTTAGTATTTTTCTTGGAAGTGTTTGCATAGCTATTTGTATACACCAAGCAAGCTTCAAAGAATTTTTCCTCAGGTACATAGCAAAAGTTGGAGTTGTGATGGGGAAAAGAAAGTAGTAACTGGGAACAATCTTTTAAATAGAAAATGGAAATTAAAATGTTTACCAACTATATTTGAAGTACTGCCTATTGTAAATGAGATAAAAGAACTGGAAGAGGGATCTTTAAAAAAGGGAATGAGCAAATTACATATAAATAAATGGAATTTCTGGGAACAACACATGCAGAATAATGCTCACAAGGAGGTGTGAGGTTTATGGAAATGCAGGAATTGAGTGATTTCATGTAATGCTGGACTGAAAGACAGTTATAAAGAAAGAAAACATACTGTATAATGTGTGTAAATGGGAAAATATGAATATGGTTTGTTTTCTTTGGTTTATGGAAATGCAGGAACTGAGTGATTTCATGTAATGCTGGACTGAAAGACAGTTGTTGTAAAGAAAGAAAACATACTGTATAATGTGTGCAGATGGGAAAATATGAATATGGTTTGTTTTCTTTTCTACTACTGTACATGTGACTATGTGTTAAGTGCTATTTTAATAAATTGTAATGTGTTTATCTTTTGTTAAGGTATTTAAAAAAATTGATAGACTTTGGATCTGCCACTGAGTAATCAAACACGGATATTTTTTTTGCTACTTACCTTAGTTTAAAGATTTCAGTCATTCTCTGGGGGTTACACAGCTTCACTGCACTCCTCATGCTACCCCTATTCCAACCCCTCCCATTATCATTACATAGATCGGTTACAACTCATCATCTGAAAGCAGCTACCACAACCTGCCTCTACTGCTAATACTACCTTATCTGGCCATCACACTTACATACTCTGCTACCCTTATCTAAATACACCAAACAGATAAATAACACAATAAAAAATAAGAAAATATTACTACCCTATAAACTGCACAACTCTGCTTTTTAAGTTAGTCATCTAATAGAGACTGTTACATATAATTCAACCTTGAACTAACCTCCCCCCGAACATTCTCTCAACCTAACCACCCTAACCCCCACCCTAAAAAGACCTCCACTCAATATCCCACCCAAATCCAATAAAACTCCATTGCCCCATTTGGCTTAAGAGTGTACAATCTCAATAACAATAGCATCTGTAACACAATATCTGAACTACATGCATGGATAGAATTGTATCGACCCCACATTCTAGTAACCACAGAAACCTGGTTAAGACCAGACGTCAAAGTTGAAAAAAATATACCTCCTGGCTACAGTAGCCTTAGAAAAAAAAACAAATAGGTAAATGGCAAGTGGAGTAGATGCCATTTTCCAAACCACACTACAACAACAAAAAAACATTGGAGAGTTACTAATAACCAATCTCTTTATTAAATAGCCAAAACCCATATTCACTGTAGCTGCCTACATCTTCAAACAACACTAACACAATTGAAAATATCCTAAGGATGTTACCTCTACTATCAGTTAAGAAACCATTCTGCTCAGCAACCTTAACCTAGATTGTACTACTAATACAAATAATTCTCCCTCCTACAACATTAACAACCACTTCCATGTCACAAAAATAATCAATGAACCAACTAGAATTGACAAAATATCCAAAAATGCATCCGTTCTGGGCTTCATATTTTCAACCAGCCTAGAAAAATCAAACCAGCTGTCAGTCTCTAGATACTATCAAGGGATCAGCACCCCCCACGTCAGAAGAAATTATCACAAGCCTCCTAAACCACTACACTTTAAATTTATAAGAAACCAAACACATTCTGATAAAACCATCTTCAACAACACCCTCAAACAATTTAACTGGGAGCCCCTTAAATACCTTTGATAAACAAAGCTGTCTCTTACTTCAGTATCTCTCTTCACACCAAACTAAACCAGCAAGAACCAGTAAGACATAAAAGAGTAAAAGTAAACACTGTCCCCCTGGCTAACCCATCAAATACAACTACTAAAAAAAGGCTGTGTCAAAGCCTGGAGACTATGGCAGAAAAAATAAAAACAAATAAATCTAGAAACAGATTGCTGTCTAAAAAATCACATCAAGACACAAGCTCTTAAAGATGTATAGAATTTCTTCTCTAACAACTGGGCCACACATGCAAAATATGCCAAGAGATTATAGAAAAACTTAAACAACCTTTTGAAATGAGGTAGAAAACCTACACCAAACCCATTTCCATCTGAACCTAACAAAAACATAGCTAATAAATTATATAACCACTTCATATCCTGTAATATCCTCAACCTTCCTAGCAGAAATCTATGCCCAAGGCCCCAACTCCCAAAACTCTAACTTCACACCTCAACTAACCTTAAAACTGGCCCAAATGAGTACTATCAAAATACACATTCAAAAACTGAAACCTGACAACTCCACAGCAGAAAATCTGCAGATCTTACAGTAGTATAAGTTATCCAGGGATCATACTTATTAATAGATTCAGAACAAAAAACTACAACTCTACCTTATGGAAAATTTCCTACATAATCCCATTTCACAAAAGTGATACATCCGCTGAACTGTCTAACTACTGGTCAACAGAAATCCTCACACCTCTCTCCATAGTACTTAGTTATCCATCAACAACTTTTAAATTTTCTACTTGAAAACCAGCTACTCCCCCCCCCCACACCCAACATGGTTTTCAACCTCAACACAGCACCGAAACATCTCAACTACATTTTCTTGATACTATTAATCAAAGCAGAAATTCAGGGCTTATCTTTACACTTTTCCTTGACTTGTCGAGCACCTTCAATATAGTTTTACACCAACTTCTCCTACACTGACTCCATCCTTGTGGCTCAGTACCTTCTGCTATCAAAAGGTTAACCAATGTCCTTAATAATCACACCCAGTCTGAAAAATGGATTTACTTCCACTCTACCTCCTTCCCAGTCACACCTGGTGCATCCCCCTCCCGAGGCTTCATATTAGGATCCATACTTTTCAACATCTTCATTAACAACATGGACAAAAAATCAAAACCTTGCATCATCATTCAATATGCAGATGACTCTACACTAGTCTGCTCAGCCATCAGTCTATCCACCTTAGAAACCATCACACAAGACACTTTCACCTCAATGGAAAACTGGCTAAAAAAAATCAAACTGCTTTTAGATCACCAAGAACCAAGGTAGAACAGCCAACGATAAAAACAAAATGAACCAACTGTAGCCACAAACACCAGGGAGTCCCAGATATATTCAAACAGGTAACATTTAATAGAACTGAGCACTTTCATCTACAATAATAAAGACTTCATCAGAGTTAATCAAACAAGTGAAAAGAGCTCCATTTATACAAAACACTTAATTAGTCACATGACAACACACAACCATAAGTCAAATTGTTAAAACATCAAAAATTGCTAAACCTCCTAAAAATCAACTACTTAAATACAACTAAACCATCCAAAAAAAAAAAAAAAAATATATATATATATATATATATATATATATATATATATATAAAATCATTTCACATGTAAAAAATTACACTACATATTAAACTTGGTAGGATTTCAACTTTAAAATACTAGCAATTGACACCTGGTCATTAAGTCCAGGAAACTTACAAGCATCCAGCCTGAGTTGCCAAAATAATTCTTTGGCCTCTAGTAGATCTTCCTAAGGGCCACCCCTTGGGTTAGCCAACACACATTTAAGACCAAAAAACTGAAAGCTATGGTCGGGGTTAACTGAAATATGTTTCGCAAGGGAATTGTTCAAGTTGTTTTTCCTTATACTTAAAACATGTTCATAAATTTGTTCCCTGACTTTACTCTTTGTTTTACCTATGTAAAAACAAAACCATTTTAGGCATTTAGCAAGATAAATTACCCCTGAAGTATTACAGTTACAAGGGAACATACTTCTAATGATGTTACCATTAACAATTGTCCTGTCCCCCACTAACATATACTTACACTGCCCACAGCTTCCACAACTTGTTGTACCTGGTTTTCTAGTAGATTTCATTTTCCAAAGATTGTCACCACTCTCTAAAAGATTTTTAAAGGTGTTCCCCTTCTTGTATACCACTAATGGTCGTTCACCTACCTTATTTAATACCCCATTAAAGCATGAAAAAACTCCCCAGTTCGCGTCTAGTATACTTCTAATGTAGGTGTCTTCTGCAGAATACTGAATCACCAAACTAGAGGAGTACTGTTTATCACCCATTTTCTTACTTTTGATAATTTCCTTAATATTAGAAACCTGGGACTTAACAAGGGGACAAATAGATCCATATTTCATTTCTTGCTCAATACCAGATCTTACCACTGCCACTAAATTATTGGGATAACCCCTATTTTCAAACATTTTTCCCAAAGTCTCACACTCATCAAGGAACATGTCATCCTTGGAAACCATTCTTGCCACCCTTATAAACTGTTCTCTTACTATGCCTTTTTTTTTGGTTATAAGGGTGACAACTATTAAAATGTAACAAGCTGTTGCTACAGGTGGGCTTCCTAAAAATGGTGGTTTCCAACACTTTATTGACATGATCCTTAAAAACCTTTACGTCCAAATAACTTATAGTATTACTATCATACTTGTATGTGAATTTTAAAAATGAAGTGGTGGAGCTAAGATAATCAATAAAGGACAAAATGTTTTTAGTGTTAAAGCAAAAATTCAGGGCTTATCTTTACACTTTTCCTTGACTTGTTGAGCACCTTCAATATAGTTTTCTACCAACTTCTCCTACACTGACTCCATCCTTGTGGCTCCGTACCTTCTGCTATCAAAAGGTTAACCAACTTCCTTAATAATCATACCCAGTCTGAAAAATGGATTTACTTCCACTCTTCCTCCCTCCCAGTCACATCTGGTGCACCCCCCTCCCAAGGCTTCATATTAGGACCCATATTTTTCAACATCTTCATTAACAACATGGACAAAAAATCAAAACCTTGCATCATCATTCAGTATGAAAATGACTCTACACTAGTCTGCTCAGCCACCAGTCTATCCACCTTAGAAACCATCACACAAGACGGTTTCACCTCAATGGAAAACTGTCTAAAAAAATCAGACTGCTTTTAGATCACCCTGCAATCCACCCCCCAAAAAATACATTTTACTCTTCCTGAAAAATATGAATGAAAAGTCCATTAATCTCAATATTATCTCCTCAGACTAATTGAAAATCGAATGTCACCAATACCAAATTACTGCTCATCAACACTGACATAAAAAAGTTCCCTAATAAAAAAACCTCACATCAAGCTAAGTTCCCTATATACAGGGAAACACATTCTAAATTATCATTTTATGAAAATGGCAGCAACCTCCATCCTCCTCCCTATCCTCCTATATGCCTCAACAATATTTATACATCTCCACTATTCCACCAAATATAAACTGTAACAATGTTACAAACAAATGAGTAAATTTGCATACAGCCTCCCAATCCATTCATCCATTCCCATCACTGCAAAGTCCTAAACACTCTCAAATGGCTTGAACTTCGCAATGTATCCCTGTATCCCAATTACTCATGGCACACAAGATACCACACCACACTCTTAATACACCTCCACTGGCCAGCCTCACCAACTGGTATGTACCAAATATAACCTTGCTCTCCAATGGGCTTAAACTAGCTGAATCCAAAAAATCCAACAAGTCATACAGCTACTTCCTATAGTTGGTCAGCATCTCTAAAGCATGGAACAACCTTCCAAGTAATATCAGATTCCTGAACAATATAACACAGTTCAAAGCTGCATTGAAAAATCACCTGTTGAAAAGCAGACTGTGTAGTTTCATAGTTTCATAGTAGTTTCATAGTAGTGTACTAGGCTATCTGCCTGGGGGCATTTATAAGCCTAGCCAACAGTGATGTGGCTTCCGCCACCCCGTATTATATAGTTGCGCCTCTCTAGTAGTGACACATGTGGGACCCCATTATTTAGTAAACTATACCTCTGTCTAGTAGTGACACTGAGGTGACTCCCGGGGTAAACTTGCGATCTCCCATCCATGCATCGAGATTTTTCTTGAACAGTGCCAATGAAGGGCTCTGTCTCACATGAACTGGGATTTTGTTCCAGAGTATGGGTAACCTCTGTGTTATGAATCTATCCCTCCAGCATGTCCTATTCATATTTGTGCAGAGGTTGAAATCTTTAGCTCAAGGTGGTTCTGGTGGATTTGGATTTTTGAGATGGAGCATGTCCATCAGTTCTTGGTTGGACATGGCCCTATATGTTAGGCACAAATCACCTCTGAGCAGGCGGTATGCTACTGAATAGAGCTGGAGTTTCTTTAATCTAGCTGGATAAGGCACATGTTTGAGACCTATGATCCTCTTGGTGAGGTACTTCTGGGGTCTTTCCAGTTGTTGCATGTGCCGGGTGAGATACATCCCAAATGGAGCATTATATTCAATCATGGGCCTGACAAGGGAGGAATATAGAGGTACAATGACCTCCTTTGATCTGGATGAGAATCCCTTCATGATGAGATGGGCAAGGTAGAATGTCTTTCTGACCACTTTGGCAACATGGTTGTCAAAGGAGAGGTCACTATCGACTTGAGTCCCCAGGTCTCTGATTACTTCTTCTGTACTCAGTGGGTTATTGTCTACGTGATAATTTGTGGGTACTTTGTTTTTCCCAAAGGGGATGACTATACATTTTTTGGCGTTAAGTTTGAGGCCATGATTCCGCCACCAGTTGTCCGTTTCAGTGAGACCTTTCTGTAGGATGTGTGTGTCAGCAGGTGAATCAACTATGGCACCCAGTTTGCAGTCATCTGCAAACTTTGTCAGCCATAATCCTCCCATATTTGCTTTCACATCTGAGAAGTAAATGCCGAATAAGAGTGGTCCCAAGACTGAGCCCTGTGGGACACCACTCGTGACTGGTTTTGAGTCTGACATGGCTCCAGCAATTTTGACCTTATGGGTTCTGTTTTTAGCCAGTTTGCTACCCATCTTGTGACATATGGATTTACATTTAGGCTGCTGAGCTTGTCTATGATGCCAGAGTGTGGTATCGTGTCAAAGGCTTTAGCCAAGTCCAAGTAGGCAGTGTGGACAGCCTTGCCCTCGCCGATGGCACTAGTGACTGTCTCGAAGAAGTCAACCAGGTTTAGGAGGCAGGATCTGCCTTTTACAAAACCGAACTGGGTGGGATCAAGGGTCTGCAGATCCCCAATGTCGCCATTTATGAGTTCCATGATGATTCTTTCCATAGCCTTGCAGACCAGGCTGGTCAGACTTATGGGGCGGTAGTTACCAGGGTCAGTAGAATTTCCCCCTTTGTGGAGTGGGACCACTGTTGCTGTGCGCCAGTGTTCAGGTACATATCCTGTAGTGAGGCTAAGATTGTATAGCATTCTTAGGTGCGGGTTTAGTTCATCTTGAAGTTCACGTAACACTCAACCGGGGATACCATCTGGTCCCATAGATGCTGTTTTTTGCTTTGTTGAGTGCTGATTTCACCTGTATGTCTGTGATGACAGGTAGGTTACATTCAGCAGGGATAATTACTTCATCTTTAGGGGGTGAGGGAGGGGAGAAATTTGCACTGAACCTATCTGCCAGAATATTGGCAATGTCGGTAGGGTCAGTTTTAGGCACCAGCGAACCCTGCGGTCGCTGGGGGCCCCCTGTTCCCTGGGGGCCCCCAACCATAGCAAGTTATCTTATCCTGATATTTTGTCACATCTGTAAAACCAACAAAAGCTAGTGCAGCAGTCTTGCATACTTAATAAACTATGAGGGTGATAACTCTTATTTATATCTCCCTTAAAATTCAAAGATATTTCTGGTTGTAGTAACAGTGTTTTGTCAAGTACCAGGCATCAGCATGCCATTAAATATTTTACTACTGACATAGTGCTCCTGGCTTAGTTAAACTCTGCTTTTGGACATTTTCTCCACTAAAACTAACTACATAGCCAGCTTTTAGTCCCTGCAAAACCATGGCTGCAGGGCCCCTTGATCATTTTGTCTGTGTGGGGCCCCACAAAAGCTGCTGCTGATTGGGGAAAAACGAGGAATGAAAAATGCATTAATTTCCTAATTATGCTCTTTAACATGAACGGGGCTGTGATATGACCCTGTTAGTATGAAGCTGATAATGAACATGAACAATATAAGCACTAGAGGGATCAGCAGCCCAGAGTGACTTACCTCAGTGCAAACTTTGGATTTTAAGAAGAGGTGATGCTTCCGATCATCAGGGATAGTTTCTCTTTGAGGTAGTTTTATAACTAATACCAGAACACCAGATACTATAACTCAATTTCTTTGCTTAAGAATTCAGTACAATCCCAAAAATAAATACTCAGAATCATAAATATGTTTAAATATTTCTCTAATTCACTTAAAAATTACTAGAATAACATATTTTGCATCAACATCTATTTTTGGACAATAAATATAAAACTCAGATGTCTAGATTAATTGACTGTTTGTAATCCTGAATGATTTAACAGCAAATCAGATTTTTTACGAAGGATAAAGCAAAAGTATGAACAAAATCAGGAAGTTCTGTGAAAGTGGGGACAGTGACAAGCATGCGTTACTCCTCCATGGGATAAATCTTACTACTTCTGCTGTTTGACAACTGCTAAACAGCAGTGACTAATCTGGTGTGGCAGTACCAATGTTGCACAAGGCAGTGCTGAAATAAGTACATAACTAGTACTGCTGTGGCGTGTGTGTGTGTGTGTGTGTGTGTGTGTGTGTGTGTGTGTGCGTGTGTGTGTGTGTGTGTGTGTGTGTGTGTGTGTGTGTGTGTGTGTGTGTGTGTGTGTGTGTGTGTAAAAAACATCACTGATTTTGATCTGTGCATGCACCCAATAATGCCAGGACACATACATTATTCTTCTGTGTATCAAGTTTAACCTGAATGGTGCTGAGATATGTCCCTTTTAGGATAAAGCTAATAATAGCCTCTGTTTACAACCACACCCATTTTAAAACAAGCCCTGCTCAAATGTGTGTGTGTGTGTGTACATAAAGCTGCTACGGGTTATGCGGGGCTAGAGATTGTGTGGATATTACATCTTTAATTTTCATCACAGTCCAACCTTAGAGGTGCGCACATGAAGTCATTATAGCTTGTGTTTGAGCTGAGGGCAGTGTTTCTCACAGACCTCAGAGGTGTACAAAGAAGGTTACTATAGCTTGTGTAAGAGAGGTGTACTGTCTAGGAGCAACAAATTTGAATATTACTGAAATCATTCTCACAATCATGTACTAGGCACATATACATGTGGCTACCTTTGACTGGGGTGAAGAACATGCTATGTATATGTATATCATCAGTCACTTGAAATATATCACAAAGGCAATTTAAATCTCTGCTTTCATCCCAGTCTTACACCAGAGGGATGCATAGGCAGTGACTTGTCTTTTTTAGAGGGTTATGGAGGTAGGCAGTATTTCTAGATAAGACTTAAATATTCTCACAACTACTGGCTTGTTAGTTTACTGTAAGCTACAATTTTGTCAGCTTTGAAAATAAAGCCTTGGGCACAAATTATGCCTTGAAAGAAAAAAAGACTGGAATTATTTTTTCTCCATAATTTTATTTAGGCAACCATTGGAGTAAAATGTTGAGAAAATGCTCTAAAATGCATCCCAGACCATCTGTAAACCTGTGGCTTCTTGGGCCCTGACTTGAGTTATTTCCTAAGTGGTTATTACTGGGCTGTCTTGTTCAGGAAAGGTGTGTTGAAGGATGCAAGGAAAACTAAAGCTGAACCACAACAGTAAATTTCTTTCCTTAATCATAATTTCTGTTCAAGCTATTATTGGATGAAAAGGTTGTGTAAAATGCACTTCAGAGCATATAGAAAGTTATGGCTTCTTGAAAAAGCTTAGAATAAGGCAAAATGTGAGAGAATGAAGAAAAAGGTAACGTGGATGGTATGGGGAGCCCAAAAAGAGAAAGACTCAGAGGAGAGGACTGGAGGGTGTGTGTGTGTGTGTGTGTGTGTGTGTGTGTGTGTGTGTGTGTGTGTATGTGGGGGGTTGAAATGTAGGTCCAGTCATCATTTCACTTTAAGTCCAGACCTGTACATAGACTTGTTGCAATGTATCACTGTTGCAACTAAGTGCCAGTAACTCTAACTGCCCCTTTGTTAGACAGCTCAACATAGTGATAGTGTGATACATAGGCCTGTTGTAATGTAAAAGCTTGTAGCTGCAGGTCTGTCTGTGAACACTACTCCTAAAAGTTTGCAGCATGAAATAAAAGGTTGCTTAGGATGGATGGCATTGTTAGGATGATACTTATACTGGAAGTGCCTAGGGGGCCCCCAACTTGACATTTGCTGGGGGCCCCCAAAATGCTAACACCGGCCCTGCCGCCACCCCGTATTATATAGTTGCGCCTCTCTAGTAGTGACACATGTGGGACCCCATTATTTAGTAAACTATACCTCTGTCTAGTAGTGACACTGAGGTGACTCCCGGGGTAAACTTGCGATCTCCCATCCATGCATCGAGATTTTTCTTGAACAGTGCCAATGAAGGGCTCTGTCTCACATGAATAAGAAGTTATGTACCTACCATAACGTTCCATGTTAGTTGTCTTCTCTCGCCTTCTTTCTTGCTTGATGGGTTCGGAGCCGATCCTCGGCTCCGACTCGGCACTTGCTTTAGCTCGAGAACTCCTTTTACCAGCTCGAGGCAGCCCCATATCCCATGATGCAAGGCAGTAAGTACCCAGATCTCGTTTGTTGACAAAGGGCAATAACACCAAGCAAAAAATACTTCCCAAAGGAAGAAGAAACTTACAGATGGAAAAAGGAACCAGGTCTGAATGGTCCTTAGTATAATAGTTTCTTATACAAGGTCTGTCCAGGCCAGGGGGAAGGAGGGAGGGTCGCAAGAAAGAAGGCGAGAGAAGACAACTAACATGGAACGTTATGGTAGGTACATAACTTCTTAATGTTAAGTTGTCAATCTCGCCTTCATTCTTGCTTGATGGGACCGCGTCCCTAGCACCTCTATCCTGGGTGGCTCAATGGAACAAACTCTTGAGGACTGTAGAGCCAAAACTGGCTCTGTCCCTGGAGGCCAAGTCCAATTTGTAATGGGAAACAAAAGTGTGAGGAGTGGCCCAAGTGGCCGCTGCACAAATAGTGTCCAAAGGAAGTCTAGCTTGAAAAGCTGTAGAAGTAGCTAAGCTCCTAGTTGAATGTGCTTTAGGTTTTGAGCACAGCTGTTTTCCCCTGAGTATAAATTTCAGAGATGACCAAGAAAGCCATCTGGACAAGGTCACTTTAGAAACAGGAAGGCCTTTTTATTATCCGCATAGGAAACAAAAAGTTGATCAGATTTTCTAAATTTTTGTTCTGTCCAAATAATATCTAAGTTGACGGTGGACATCAAGATAATGTAGCTTTTGTTCAGCTCTATCTGAATAGTTAGGAAAAATACAGGAGATCAATGGATTGATTCAAATTGTTCTTTGAAGCGACCTTAGGTAAAAAGGTTGGATTAGTTCTCAAAGATACTCTGTCTTTGTGAAAACCAAATAGGGGGTCGAACCGAAGAGCATGAAGTTCAGACACCCTCCTGGCAGATGTAATAGCCACTAGGAATAAAGTTTTCCAAGAAAGATATTTCAGGGAACAAGAAACAGCTGGCTCGAAGGGGGGAAGAATCAAGGATGTCAGCACTAAATTTAGATCCCACTGAGGAGGAGGATTCCTGATTGGAGGCTTTAGTAGGAAAATTCCTTTCAAGAAGGCCCTGCAGAGCCTATGGGACATAATATTATGATCGGCTATCCCGACATGAAAATTGGAAATAGCAGCCAATTGAACTCTGACTGTGGAAGAAGAGGAGCCTGCATGAAAAATCTCTGCTAAGAAGTCCAGGACTGCCTGAACAGGGGCAGTAAAAGGATCAATATTCTGGGCCTTAGCCCAATAAGAGAAACGTTTCCATTTGCTTGTATAAATCCTCCTGGTAGAGGATTTTAGCGAAGCTACTATGATGTCTCTAACTGGGTTAGAGATCAAAGGAAGCCTGGCTAAGGAAGGAAGTGGAGCAACCATGCTGTGAGGTTGAGAGAAGGGATAGACCGGTGCAGCTGACCCGATTGGTGAATCAGAAGATCTGGCACTGGGTCCAGATGCCACGGCTGCACCAAAAGGTGATGATGAAGGAACGGAAACCAAACTTGTCGAGGCCAGTAAGGGGCAATGAGAATCAATTTGGCTCTCAAAACGGTAGCTTCCTGGATCACCTGAGGGATCAGAGGAAATGGAGGGAAGGCATAAAGAAGTCCCTGGGGCCAATCCTGGGTCAGAGCATCTCTGGGGGAATGGCCTGATAGAGGGAAGAGGCTGAAGAAGTCTGGACATTTGCTGTTTTGGGGAGTAGCGAAAAGATCACAACATGGACGACCCCATTCCAGAAAAATCTCTTCCGCTATAGATTGCTTGAGAGACCACTCGTGAGGCATGAGGATAGCTCTGCTCAATCTGTCCGCTATGATGTTGGTTTTCCCAGGGATATGCGTTGCTACCAGAAACCGATGAGAGGAGATCGCCCATTGCCAAAGTCTGAGCGCTTCTCGACACAAGGGGTAGGACTTGGTTCCGCCCTGTTTGTTGATATACCACACTACAGACATGTTGTCTGTGTGGACTGCAATTGTCCTTACGGGAAGAAAGTCGTTGAGGGCTTGCAACGTTAAAAGCACTGCTCTCATCTCCAGGACATTTATGTGCAGATGGTACTCGAACGGTTGCCACGTCCCATGAACCATCCTGCCCTGATAATGACCCCCCACCCGATCAGGGAGGCATCCGTGGTGACAGTGGCTATCGGGGACGGGGGTACAAAGCACCTGCCTTGGTGAACCTGAGACGATGTGATCCACCAAGCAAGATGCTGTTTGCATGTTTGTGTCACCAGAATCTGGTGACGCATTGGGAGTTGCTGGTATGACCACTGTGTGAACAGCATCCACTGAAGGAGGCGCATGTAGAATCGAGCCAGGGGAAGAAGAGTAATGGCCGCAGCCATGAGACCTAATACCTTTAGCACCATTCTGGCCTGTACTTTCTTGCTGGCCAGAATGATCCTGACATGAGTCTGAATGTCTGAAACTCTTTGTTCTGTAAGGGTAGCTGACATCCGAACAGTGTTTAAGTTTGCGCCTATGAAGGTAATAGACTGGCAGGGCAATAAGGATGACTTTTCGAAGTTGATTGAGATGCCTAAATGAGAACAAAGGTCTATTGTGTAATCCCTGGCTTGTATAAGCTGATGCCTGGTGGTGGCTGACAGGAGCCAGTCGTCGAGATACGGAAACACCTGGAATCCTTGACGTCTCAGGTGAGCCGTGACCACTGCCATGCATTTGGTGAACACTCTGGGGCTGTAGTGAGACCAAAGGGCAGGGCTCTGAACTGGAAGTGACTGGACCCCAGCCGAAGCGGAGAAATCTCCTGGAGCATCTGTGAATTTTGATGTGATAGTACGCATCCTGAAGATCTATTGAGCACATCCAGTTGTCCTTCTGTAAGAAGGGCAGAATTGACTGAAGAGTGACCATTCGGAATCTTGTCTTCCTGACAGACTTGTTGAGTCTGCTGAGATCCAATATTGGTCTCCAGTCTCCCGTCTTTTTGGGGACCAAAAAGAACCTTGAGTAGATTCCGGGCTCTGAATGGTCTATTGTAACTGGCTGAATGGCTCTTTTTTGCAGTAGTTTTACGATTTCTAACTCTGCAATCTCCCTTAGACCGGGTGGTACATCTGGCAGGGTACTTGAGGGGAAGGAGCTTTCCTCGAAAGGAATTATGTAACCCTTGGATATGATCGACTGTACCCATCTGTCTTGAGTGAGGGAAAGCCAGGCTTCTGGGTACAGTGATAATGTTCCCCCGACTGCCTCCAAGGAGGGACAGCCGGGCAACACCTCAGGGATGCTGAAAGGGCTTATCAGAGAGAGGCTCCCTGTTTCCCTGGTTCTTCGGACCCCTCTGCCTCTAGAGCGCGTCTGTTGTTATTACCCCCTCTGCCTCTAGGGGTAAACTGACCACGTGAATCCGGCGTGACTCCTTGGGATTTACGGAACCACATCTTCCCACCCTTCTGTCCTTTGGGATAAGGCCTAGAAGGGGTGGAAAATGGACTCCAACAGCAGAAAGAGTCTTGCCGTCCTGCTCACACCTGGTCAAGGTTTCTTCACCTGAGGGCCAAACAAAGCTGACCCATCAAAGGGAGAATTTGTGAAGGACGCCTTAAAGGGATCCAAAAATCACATAGCCGCATCCAGGCTTGGCGTCTAAGAGCCACACCTGTGCCTGTGGCTCTACTCGCTCCATCCGCAGCATAAGATATTAGCCGCATGGAGGAGTTAGCAATGGAATTGAGGGTTCCTAGCTGCGAAGCAATCTTTTCTTGAGCCCCTGCAGCTGTAGGATCCTGAACTACTTCTCCCAGCTCCTTGAGGATATCTCTTTGGAGTCTGGTGAAGTGACATAGGTAATTCAGCGAACGCATAGCAAAGGTCGCTGAGGAAAACATCCGCCACTACCTATCCATGGTCCTAGAGTCCTTATTAGGAGGATGGACGGGCACGGAAGGATCTGCAAGTTCCTTTTGGTGGCCGCAGCCACCACCATGGCATCAGCGGGACACCCTTGGTAAGGAATTGTTTGTCACTAGGGGCAGTGATAAATTTAGAAGGCCTCCTAGGGACTGGCTCTACAGAGTCAGGAGCTGCCCACGCCTTTCGTGCAATAACCTGCATAAGGGGTCGAAGGCGGAGACACCCAGGAGGTGGAGGGCCGAGATCCAAACGCCTCTAGGTATACTGACTCATCCTCAGAGGGATTGTTGGTGGGCCAGTTTCCCTCTGTTTCAGAAGTTCTAGGATGTCTGAGAAGGAGACATCCTCAGAGGGGATCTAGGGGATACCTCTGAATCATCAAAGTCAGTATCCGGTGACAGACTCGGGAGTCTACATGCTTCCTCTTACAAGTCCTCTTCCTAGGATGATCTCCCGAAACATCAGGAGAATCCTCGGAAGAGGGGAAATTCCCAATGGGGAAACCTGAGGCGGAGGATCTCTGGGTCCTGTAGCAAGAGAAGTGGCAGAGATGTCAACAGGTACTATAGAGGAGGAGCTACGGAACAGACTGCTGACTGATACCAGTGGCCAGTACACTCTTCATCACCTCGAATGCTCCCTCCCAGGCAGGTCCGAGAGAACCCGCTCCAAGAGCTAGGAACTCCACGGGCCACCGACAGGGCTGTCTCCGAGGCAGATGTCAGAGCCGAGCCACCAAGGCCGAGGCTCCAAGGGAAGAGCGGGCTCGGACAAGGGTCCGATGCCACTCACCCCTCGGAGGAGACCATGGAAGCCCGACCACCAATCCCTCTAAGGAAGAGGAGATAAGAGTAGGGGCTGAAGGAACAAAGGGGGTATCCGTCCTCCAGCCATAGCAGTAACCATGCCCGAAGACTCCAACTCCAAGCTCTGGGGTAGAGTTGAAGGAGGAACTGTAACGGGGTGTGGACCAACAGTCGTCTGCTGAGACGGGCTGTGTAACATTTGGGCCAGTACCTGTGACTTGAGTAATCTACTGACCACTCTCTAGGTCATGATCTGACAACCTGGATGACCTTGAAGATCGGCTCCGATGGCTCCGTTCCGATAGAAGAGGTGAAGCCGGAGCCGAAAGTATCGGCTCCAAGGAAGGAGACCTCGACCTCTTCCTGGAATGAGCCACCGGAGCCGATACTACAGATCCTGTCGGAGCCGACTTCTCGGAGCCGACAGAACGTCTCGATGTATCGGCCCCAGCCGGAGCCGATACAGCCACCAAAGTAACGGTGTCGGAGCCCATCGGAGCCGACACCGATGCCTGTGCCACATGGGTGTCGGAACCGATCGGAGCCGACATCGTGACAATACAGATTCGGCACCGATAGCCATCGGTGCCGAAAGCTTTGTCAGCAGAATCGGCTCCAGCCGAGCCGATCTCGACTCAATGCAGTCGGAGCCGAGGCCGCAGGCTTAGATACAGAAGCCTGGGCCTTGGCAGGTTTTGTTGATTTTGGTGGAGCCGACTTAGCCGGAGAGCCCTCCGGCTTAAGAAGGCCCCTAAGAATCAACTTGTTACGTCTCTCCTGCAGGACTCTCTGGCTGAAGGAGTGACAAATAGCACAGGAGTCCTGCAGGTGAAGAGGGCCCAGACAATACAGGCAAGAAGTGTGACCGTCTGTCAGAGACATCTTCTGACAGCACGAGTCACACTTCTTAAAACCTGAGACCCTCTCCTTTGACATGGTGCCGAACACAACACACAGACACTCCAGTCAAATTAAATTAAACAAAATACCAAGAGGTATTCTATAAAACACCAACACACACACCCTAACAGGGGGGGGATGGGATAGGGAATTAACTAACAAAAAATTAAAAGAGACAGGGAATTTCTGTCAGAAAGGGATAGAAATAAATTTAAACTATCAAAAAATTAGTTTTAGACTAAAAAGGGGCTTGAAAAATCACAAAAGTGAACAACTTACCAGGAGCTGGTAAAAAGAAGACCTCCTAAGCGAAGTGGCAAACGAGATCTGGGTACTTACTGCCTTGCATCATGGGATATGGGGCTGCCTCGAGCTGGTAAAAGGAGTTCTCGAGCTAAAGCAAGTGCCGAGTCGGAGCCGAGGATCGGCTCCGAACCCATCAAGCAAGAATGAAGGCGAGATTGACAACTTAACATCTGGGATTTTGTTCCAGAGTATGGGTAACCTCTGTGTTATGAATCTATCCCTCCAGCATGTCCTATTCATATTTGTGCAGAGGTTGAAATCTTTAGCTCGCGTGGTTCTGGTGGATTTGGATTTTTTGAGATGGAGCATGTCCATCAGTTCTTGGTTGGACATGGCCCTATATGTTAGGCACAAATCACCTCTGAGCAGGCGGTATGCTACTGAATAGAGCTGGAGTTTCTTTAATCTAGCTGGATAAGGCACATGTTTGAGACCTATGATCCTCTTGGTGAGGTACTTCTGGGGTCTTTCCAGTTGTTGCATGTGCCGGGTGAGATACATCCCAAATGGAGCATTATATTCAATCATGGGCCTGACAAGGGAGGAATATAGAGGTACAATGACCTCCTTTGATCTGGATGAGAATCCCTTCATGATGAGATGGGCAAGGTAGAATGTCTTTCTGACCACTTTGGCAACATGGTTGTCAAAGGAGAGGTCACTATCGACTTGAGTCCCCAGGTCTCTGATTACTTCTTCTGCACTCAGTGGGTTTTTGTCTACGTGATAATTTGTGGGTACTTTGTTTTTCCCAAAGGGGATGACTATACATTTTTTGGCGTTAAGTTTGAGGCCATGATTCCGACACCAGTTGTCCGTTTCAGTGAGACCTTTCTGTAGGATGTGTGTGTCAGCAGGTGAATCAACTATGGCACCCAGTTTGCAGTCATCTACAAACTTTGTCAGCCATAATCCTCCCATATTTGCTTTCACATCTGAGAAGTAAATGCCGAATAAGAGTGGTCCCAAGACTGAGCCCTGTGGGACACCACTGTGACTGGTTTTGAGTCTGACATGGCTCCAGCAATTTTGACCTTATGGGTTCTGTTTTTAGCCAGTTTGCTACCCATCTTGTGACATATGGATTTACATTTAGGCTGCTGAGCTTGTCTATGATGCCAGAGTGTGGTATCGTGTCAAAGGCTTTAGCCAAGTCCAAGTAGGCAGTGTGGACAGCCTTGCCCTCGCCGATGGCACTAGTGTCTGTCTCAAGAAGTCAACCAGGTTTAGGAGGCAGGATCTGCCTTTACAAAACCGAACTGGGTGGGATCAAGGGTCTGCAGATCCCCAATGTCGCCATTTATGAGTTCCATGATGATTCTTTCCATAGCCTTGCAGACCAGGCTGGTCAGACTTATGGGGCGGTAGTTACCAGGGTCAGTAGAATTTCCCCCTTTGTGGAGTGGGACCACTGTTGCTGTGCGCCAGTGTTCAGGTACATATCCTGTAGTGAGGCTAAGATTGAATAGCGTTCTTAGGTGCGGGTTTAGTTCATCTTGAAGTTCACGTAACACTCAACCGGGGATACCATCTGGTCCCATAGATGCTGTGTTTTTTGCTTTGTTGAGTGCTGATTTCACCTGTATGTCTGTGATGACAGGTAGGTTACATTCAGCAGGGATAATTATTTCATCTTTAGGGGGTGAGGGAGGGGAGAAATTTGCACTGAACCTATCTGCCAGAATATTGGCAATGTCGGTAGGGTCAGTGAATTTTTTGTCGTTGTGTACTAACTCAGAGCATATCTGAGAATTTCCTCCCAAGGTTCTGACATAATTGAAGAAGGCCTTGTGACTGTCTTTGGTATCCTTGGCAATCTTTTTCTCAAAGTTTGCTTTAGATGTTTTTATGAGAGAACGTAGTTTTTTACTTGTGCTGATCAGGGAAGCCTTTCCCTTTGGGATTTGGCTTTGTCCTGCAGTAGCTTCCTTCTTTGTTGTACAGTTTGTTTATAGCGGGGTCCACCAAACCGGCGTTTTCCCTTGGTGGAAAGGGTCTTGGTTTTAGTTGGGATTGCTTGATCCATGCATTCTTGGAGATGTCCGTAGAAGGCTTTTGTGAAGGATTCAGCATTTTGGGATGTGGTTTCCATTAACCCAGTAGGCTTAAAGGATATCATTTCTGACTTAACGAGCAAAGTCAGCTTTTGAAAAGTTTTTCACTGTAGTCTTTTGTTCTGGGGTGGGGTGGGATATGTACATCCAACGTGATCAGTTTATGATCAGATCTTACTAGTGAGGGGTTTATATCCGTGCGGAGCATTTGGACCCCATGTTTGTGATAATCAGGTCAAGTATATTATCTCTCCTCGTAGGAGAAGTGACCAGTTGCTCCATAGCATTTGAGTTAATGAATTCCAGGAATCTTTGGGCTAGGGTGTTAGGGCTAGAATAGTGGGCCTAGTCTATGTTGGGGTAGTTGAAGTCACCCAATATGATGGTGTTTGGTGTGACATTCATATCCTCCAGTGTTTTCAGGAATGCTTGATAGGATTCCTGGGATTGGGAGGGTGTTCTGTAACATGCGACCAGTTGTATGGCAGTTTTGCCTATGGTGATTAAAACTTGTATGGTTTCTGATGCTTCATGGGTAGCCACCAATCCAGAGGTGTAGGTGTCCTTTATGAAAATGGAAACTCCCCCTCCCTTTGTGGTTCGGCCTGGAACTTGAGGCCGAAAAGCATGATATGAGGTATAGCCTGGTAGCGCTGGAGTGCTCTCAGGAGCCTTGAACCAGGTTTCAGTTACTGCACAGACATCGATGTTCTCCATACTGAGAAGTGCTTCGAGTGCCTGCATCTTGAGATTTAGACTTCTGGCGTTGAGCAGCATTACCCTTAATT
Organism: Protopterus annectens; assembly: GCF_019279795.1. Taxonomy (NCBI): domain Eukaryota; kingdom Metazoa; phylum Chordata; order Ceratodontiformes; family Protopteridae; genus Protopterus; species Protopterus annectens. The sequence continues at coordinate 1,489,984,796 of NC_056744.1, read as the reverse complement.
TTTTTCCATTTTTGTTTTTTATGGAGGTTGATTTGTCTTTTGAGCATTGCCTAAAAAAGGCACTATGGGGGTGGCAAGAGCCTTGGCCAGTATCCGGAAGCCCAGTGGTGACAGGTGCAAGCCATCCCTTGGCAACGTGGCCTGTCCAGCATGTCATCCCAGGCTGACAGACACTGGATCCCCCTAGAATGACACCAGTGACTAAGCCAATTGTTAAAACTGATCATTTTGTCTTTGTACTGAGGCATCATTCTTGGTGAAGGCAGGATGCTGCTCAGGGTCAGGGTCATACCAGTCTGGGCTACATAATCGGAGAGCTCCTCAATGTCTCTTTTCATGTAGTCCAGGGAGGTACGTCTCAGGTCATTCACACCAGCATGGACAATGACTGCATCATACTTGTACTTGCTTTGGAGTGACCTGAGTGTGTGTGTAATGTGGCTGATCCTTGCTCCCGATAGGCAGCTCACCGTTACCCTCTCCTTATTCAGCCTGGTAAGTGGAACGTCGGTGTGTCTGACTATAGAGTCACCTATTACTAATGTCTCTGGCATAGTGTTTTGCCTTAGGGGCTGTGATTGTGTGACACACCTGTTGCTTGAGGTATGTGTTGTAGGTGTTACGTTTTGTAGGGGTGTATTTCTGGGTGTCTGCTTTGGAGGCCTTTGTTGTTTTGGTAAGTTTTTTATAAGAGCCTCCGAGTATGTCTTTGTGTTCTTATGTGTTTGGTTTGTAGTAGTGGTGGTTTTATGTGTGACCGGTTTTGCTTCGGGTGTGGGTACCTTCTCCTCCTGTCTGGTCTTGCCAGTCCTGAGTTGAGAGAGTTCAGCCTCCAGTCAGGCTATATAGTTGCATCTCTCACAAGTATATGTGTTAGTAGGAAGGAGGAGAGGGTTGTCTGTGTACATGAGACAATTGTAACATTGTCTTAAGATTCCAATTAATCAGCTGAACAAGAGAGGATGCTAGTGGTCTACCACTCGACATACTAGAATATTATAAGGAGTGCTGTGCCTTTAAGGGAAGTGGGTATTCACAGGGGGCAGTGGATGGCTGTAGTGCTTACTTTAGGATAAGAGTGCTTATTTTATTATGAGTGCTTGCTAAGAATAGAAGTTCCGAAAAATAGTGCTAATATATACAGCTAAATAGACTGAGTAGAGCTTCTAAGGGAAAAATTGAAGAGCAGACTTGGCGGAGCCAGAAATAGTTTAAACCTGTAAAACCGCTGCTGCACTATGTGCCCAACCGCGCAAAAACGCCCTGAGGTGGATTTTTATACAGGGAACTTGAAAAGAGCTAGAAATGGTCCAAAGCAACCAATAATTTACAGCTCAAGTGCTGAGGTCACTTCCCCCAGGGACAGATAGGCTGCTCAAGGCTCCCCACTCCCACTGGTGAGCTCAGAAACTTCGTTCTATCCAAGTAAGGCAATGGCCAACACAGGAACTACACACAGCCCAGAATACAGCAAAGCCTGTATACTGGTCTTAACTAGTCGAGCAAAGGCGGAAAACAAGGAGTATTTTTTTGTTTTGTTTTTCAGGAAAGCACACAGAAATGCAATTAAGCAAACAGTAAAATCGATTTACACAGGCTAGCACACTTTAGTGGGCAGCCTCAGCAGTTAAATTAACAAAAAAACAGTATTAATCGACCAGAGTCGACCAAAATGCTACTTTTAAGTGCAGATACTTCAGAAATCAGCAGATAGACACAAAAACAGTTATATCTAGTTAAATGAAAGCCAGAGAGGACAATGCAGATAAAAAGCCAAAAAATACTTAAATCTGGAAAGTGGTCGCTTCTTTCAGTTCTCTGTTGCCAGGACCCCTCTGCAGGACCACGTGGAGCTCTGCTTGGGTTTATAGCCAGAAAAGAACGCCCTGAGGCGGATTTTTATACAGGGAACTTGAAAAGAGCTAGAAATGGTCCAAAGCAACCAATAATTTACAGCTCAAGTGCTGAGGTCACTTCCCCCAGGGACAGATAGGCTGCTCAAGGCTCCCCACTCCCACTGGTGAGCTCAGAAACTTCCTTCTATCCAAGTAAGGCAATGGCCAACACAGGAACTACACACAGCCCAGAATACAGCAAAGCCTGTATACTGGTCTTAACTAGTCGAGCAAAGGCGGGAAAACAAGGAGTATTTTTTTGTTTTTGTTTTTCAGGAAAGCACACAGAAATGCAATTAAGCAAACAGTAAAATCGATTTACACAGGCTAGCACACTTTAGTGGGCAGCTTCAGCAGTTAAATTAACAAAAAAACAGTATTAATCGACCAGAGTCGACCAAAATGCTACTTTTAAGTGCAGATACTTCAGAAATCAGCAGATAGACACAAAAACAGTTATATCTAGTTAAATGAAAGCCAGAGAGGACAATGCAGATAAAAAAAGCCAAAAAATACTTAAATCTGGAAAGTGGTCGCTTCTTTCAGTTCTCTGTTGCCAGGACCCCTCTGCAGGACCACGTGGAGCTCTGCTTGTTGTACTTTATACTCAGTTGGTTTCTGTTTTCTTTCATCTTCTTTTTCCCTCTCCCTTGTACTATTATTGTCCCAATCCTCCTACATTTTATGAATACTTACATGTCTGCTATCACTTTTTTCCTCCTCTAGTTTTCTCCATACATTACTTCCTTTTAACCATCTCCACCTCTAAATTCCCTACCACCCACTAATCCTCTTTCTGCTTTCACCATCATTTATACAAAACTACTTTGCACAGCCAATTCTCTCTACTTAAGCACTAAATAAAAGTAATAGTTCCCATAATGTACAGTTGTATAAGTCAACTTGCCATAACAGTAGATGTTTGAATAATCACTGCTGCAGCATCTTTAGCTATATGGATTATATCCTGCCAAGGATATAACAGCTGGCCAACTTCCAGTGCTTCAGGGCACCTTTTACATGCCCAAACTATTAGTAAGCGCAAGTTGAGTTGACTTACAAACACAGGTTTAGGCACCAAGCCCTTCAGAGCTTTCATGCCAACAGAGAGAGACAGAGAGCAAGTGAGAGACAGGGGCTGAGCTCTAAAAGGGCAATGCTAGGCAACAAAAAATAAACATTCACTCCTTGACATAAAAAATACACACACCATAAAACAAGGAGGAATGGAGGGAAGGAGTAGCTATTGCAGCACTGATCACGTACATCTACTGTTATGGTAAGGTTACTTGCACAACTATACTATGTACATCATATTGACAACTGCTGCACTAGCCTTAGCTATATGGCTAGGTTACCCTAGCTTACTATATTTGGCAGATGGAGGGGGAATGGTCCAGGAACCCTTTGAGAATGGTCCCAGCAAAGCTGGATCTAGACCTACAGAAGGAGTCAAGCTTGTAATGCCTTGTAAATGTACGTGCAGAAGACTAAGTTGCTGCTTCTAGAATGTTTCTAGAATCCAACCCTTTCCAAAAAGCAATGGATGAAGCCAAGGCCCTACTAGAGTGGGCTTTGACCCTGCCTTGAAAACTTTTGTTGTGATGAGTATAATAAAAGTAATAGCCTGAGACAACCAGTTGGAAATAGTCTGTTTTGACACAAGTTGTGCCTTCTTATGAACAACTGATTAAAGGATCTGAAAGACTTAGTTTAAACTTAGTACCCGAGTTGTCTGTGGACATTCAAGGTATGGAATATCCTTTCTCACTCATTTTTAAGTTCAGTAAAGAAAATGGGGAAATGGATAGTTTGGCTTAAAGAAAACTAGGATACCACTTTATGCCTACAAGAAGGATTAACTGTCAAAGAAACAATAACATGATTTAGACTCACCATAACAGCTTGCAACTCACTCTTTATGCAGAGGTCAGAGCAATCAGTAAAACAGATTTCCATGTTAAGAATGACAAGCCAGACAGATTAGCTGGCTCAAATGAGGTTGAAATGAAGGAAGTGTTAGCTTCTGTACCACAAAATTAAGATCCTGAAGAGGGGCCACCTTTTTTCTTGGAGGTCTTTTATGCAAAATCCATTTCAAAAATATTTTGACATGAGAATGCATTGAAAGAGGAGGATCCAGGGGAAGGTATGCTGAAATGGCCAATAAGTGAACCTTAATGGAGAAGTAAGAAAGGTCATAAGATAATAACTCTCACAAATATTATAAAATCAGAGAATAACTAGCCCTGAATGGGTGCTAGTTGTGTTACTGGTACCAACTAGAAACATTTTTTTCATTTCCTAATATATGGACTATCATGCCTCCATTCGTACCTGCTGCATGTCCTCAGTAAATACGTGTCTCAAAGGAATTAAGACCTAATCATCATGGCAGTTAGATGAAAATGACTGAGGATGAGGTGCATCAAACACTCCTGATTTTGTGTGAGTTGACCAATTCTGTGAGGAAACTTGCGGAAATTGCCCCTGGCCATTTCTAAAATAAGGGAGAACCACTGTTGTCTGGGCCAGAATGGAGTTACCACAATGATCTGGGGGTATAGTTTTTGAATCATCAGAATTACACTGTATATCAGAGAAAGGTGTGGAAAAGCATACAGGAAAATTCCTGTCCAAAGAAAGGAAAATGATTCTGACTTCCAGGCCTTCCTGCACGGAGTCTTGGAGCATAATATTGCCAGCTGACTACTCAGAGAGGAGGTATATAGGTTTATTTGAGGGAATCCCCCCACACAGATGGATCAAATCTTAGAAAACCACATACATCTAGTTTCCATTGCTAAGAGTTTGCCCTTGTCCTGCTCAGATTGTCTGCCATACAGTTTTGATCAGACGGAATGTAAAATGACTGCAGAGACGTTATAACCCAAGCTAATATAGCTAGTTTGCAAAAATGGTACAACCTGATTCCCCCTTGCTTGTTGATGTACTACATGACTGTGGTATTGTCTTTAATAAGTGAAAGAGGCCCAGGGGACACAAGATGATTCAGAGAGTTGAGTGCCTTAATCAGGGCAAGCACCTCTTTTATATTTATGTGCTTACATTTGTTCTTGAAGTTCCTCACACCTTGCACGTTTATCCCTCCTAAAACTGCTCCCCAATCAAAGTTTGAAGATTCTGTGGTGACTGTCTACTTTGAAGAAGGGAGGGAAAAGGGGAGACCTGTATTTAGAAAAAAATGCTGTCTCTACCTACTGATATCTCTTCTGACAACCCCAACTCTTGGATTTGAAAAGACAAATGATGTTGGTGCTGGACAAAAGAGACTTCATATACCCTTGTAACTTTGTCATGTAACATGTTGCCAGGCTTACCATGATAATTATAGAGACCAAAAGACCCAAAGTCCTGAGATATTCCCTCTCAGCCTGAGTGGAAAACCTTAGAAATATATATATATATATATATATATATATATATATATATATATATATATATATATATCTGTATAGATCTATCTTAGTCTTTGGAAAAAAGCTCTTTGAACTGAGGTGTCCTGCTGTTAACATAAGAATACAATAATGTATGAAGGAGGCAAAAAAGACTTCTGAATGTTCTCTAAGAATTGTAATAAAACTTTCCAATCTACCAATGTACCCCCCCCCCCAAAGAAGAAACAAGTCATTGACAAAATGCACATACCAAAACACATATTCAGAAAATTCATTAGAAGACAGTATATAGTCTTTCTCCTATTTAGCAAGTGCTAGGTTGGCACAGCTATTGGCACATGCTGTTTCTTCTATGGGGGGGGGGGGTACATTGGATAGATTGGAAAGTTTTATTACATTTTTGGGGAACTCTACTAATTTTCTAAGATTTACATATGAACACTCTTCACACCAGATTGATTTTCTTGATGTTACTGTCAATAAAGTTGACTGCCAAAAGGTGAAGACAAGCTTATACAGGAAATCAGTTCATAAAAATAATTTACTACATAGGGAAAGTATGCACCCTAGGCATATTCCATGCAATAATGAAGGGACAGTTTTACAGGATCATGCGTCTACATAATGAAGATTATCAGCTACAGATAACTTTAAATGAATTGAAATTTGAATTTCTGAGCAGGGGATACAAGGAACATGAGATTAATTCCGTACTGATGCAGTATGGGGTGAGAGAGAATAAATGTAAACCTTTTTTTGGTGAAAGGGTGGTTGATATAGAACCAACTTTGACTCATATTTCTCATAGAACAATGTTCTCCAAGTTTCCTATATCTTTCTCTAGTAATATTGATCCTGTTTGTGACACTATTAGGAAAAATTGGAATATTTTGAACACTATAGATGAGTTAAAAGCCATCATAGATACAGTTCCCCACTTTACTTTTAAGAACAAGAGGTCACTAAAGAGGCACTTATGTTATAATACACTTAAGTATACAGAGCGGTTACCTTCTGATCGGATGGGTACATACACATGTAGAAATTGTTCAGCATGTAAATATATTCACACTGGGGCTTTTTATAGACACCCCACTGAAAATTTTAAAATAGAACTCAGCTTTCATGCTGACTGTAGGACTAGCAGTTTAGTGTATTTTTGTTTTTGTATTGTTTGCCACATGTTCTATATTGGAAAAACCTTTTAAAGATAGGATACTAGAACATTGCAGGGACATAAGGAATTCTAAGGAAAATAATGCATTAGCACAGCATGTGCTTTGTTGTGGCATGGAACATAGTTTTAAATTTATGGTTTTAGAATTAATAAATATAGGTGTTAAATGGGTGACATTAGGAATTTAACAGAGACTGCTGAACAGAACTGGATACTGCTTTTTCAGGCAGATAAACCTCCAGGTCTCAATGGAGCTACTTCATTGAAGCCATTTCTTAAGAGACTTACACTTAAACACTGAGGTTCTTTCTTCTTCTTCTTTTTTTTTTTTTTTGTTCAGTTTTACCATTGGATGAGTATTTATATCAACCACCCTTTCACCAAAAAAAGGTTTACATTTATTCTGTCTCTCACCCCATGCTAGATTTGTGTATTTGTATACTGCTTACAGGGAAAAAAAAAACAAAAAACAAAATGCTCTCATGTCTGATTGGTTGCCCAACCTTCTTTTGCTGCTTACCTAGGAAGGTTGATTTATTGATGAGAAGATCTACTGCATACCTAATCTATTAGATGTGCGCCGAAGATTGATAGTCACATGTACTATATGTTACATCAGCATATTATCAATGATCTGTAATTTAATCAGTCTGAATTTCTCTTATTTAGAATTCCTATAGTCTGGGATTATTCATGGTCCTTATGTAACACTCTGGTGATTAGCTAAACGTTATAGTTAGATCTGGTTTAGCTTCATTGAGTAATACTTATCCAGAAGGTCCCTACTATAGTTCAGATGCTGACTTTATCACATCCAACAAGTGGAAACATGAAGAAATGCTTAATTCCTAAGACGGGTAATTTACAATAACCTTTTACCTGACCCATTGAGTCCGCACTTTAATGAGTAGTACTTAGCCTTCAATACTTTTATCACGCTGACAAAGTTAAGATACAGGAAACAAAATCATATGAGATGGTCTTAAAAGGTTTAACATTTATGTACATGTATAAATTAGACAGCATACTCCGGAAGTAACTCGATTAAGATAGAAACTCTATTTCATAAAGGAATGGGTTAGATAAAGTCTTCTGCCAACTATTACTTAAAGTTGAATATAATGAGATAATTAACTAAATGTATTCACCCTGCAAAACACTGCTAATAGTTGCTATCTCTGTTCACATTTATCGTCCAAATGTATTATACTATTTTAGCTAAATCTTTAATTATCTTTACATACATTACTACCTTTGTTAACACTCCCTACATAACTAGTGATTACTTTTAGGCAAGAGCTGAGTAGATATGCTAAGTAGGGTACTTAATGACGACAGTTGAAATTGTATTAATAATGTACATAGTTTGTAAATATTGTTTTTTTTTTTTTTTTTGTGAACTTCTCAACCCCCTTAATAACTCTTTTAGTCCTTTTATCTTTACTTTTATCTCTCTCAAATCAACTGGGTTAGGTGGGTTGGCACAGGGACAGGTTTGAGAGAGTTTAGTGCTGCTTTTCCAACTAAAGATACACACATACCCAACTTGACAATGACCTATGAGCCACATAATTATTTCCCCTTTCTTTCTTTATCTTATACCCAACTTCACTTGAATCACAGTTTATTATAAACATGGACAATAAATGGAAAGTAATACCCTGGAATGTTAGAGGACTCCAGGACAAAAGCAAAAGAAACATTTTAATGCACCTCCTACTAAAATCAAAAGCAGACGTTTCATATATTCAAGTATCACATATGTTAGATGATGACTGGACCAAAGAAAAAAATAGGAAATGGATAAAAGACATTATATCAGCGGGTAATAGCTCTAACTCCAGAGGGGTGGCAATCATTATCAAAAACTCATTTAAACCTACTATATTAGACAAAGGTTCAGAAAAATAAGGTAGGTGGTGCTACTTCTTGTGCCTAATCCCACCACTTACCAAACCAATACTGTTCTTAAACCTATATGGTCCTAGTTGAGGACAACATCAATTTATTTTGAAAATATATAACCTTTTATTAAAATTCCCAAATCACCACTTTATTCTGGGGGAATTGGAATGATGTAATTAATCCTAATATTGACCGTTCTAATAAATCCAAAACTTTCAATTCACATGCTTCACTTGCATTGCTGGATCTAATCTCGGACTTTAATCTGATTGACCCTATATCTTTTGAAGAAGTCACATAGAATAGCAACAACTACACATACTTTTCAAGGTGCCATAACTGCTGGTCATGGATAGACTTTTTTTAATATCTGAAGCACTAATGAACTGGCAAATAAAATATGTGGATGAACCAAGATTTTTCTCGGATCACTCTAAAATCACTTTGTTGATAAACCTTAATCAAAATTCACTCTCCCATCGCAATGGATTTAAGTGGTCCCTTAATAACAAAATCTTACTCAACTCAGTAGTAAAAGAAGAGATAGTCTCTGTCCTACTGGAGTGTGCAAATTATCCCAGAAACTCAAGTATCCCATATGACATTCAATGGGCGGCATGCAAAACTATCCTTAGAGGTATATTCATCCAAAAATCTACCTTTCTCAAAAATAAAAGGAAAGAAAAGGAGAATGGTCTCATGTCTGAAATTAGAGAACTAGATAAGAAACTCCAAGAGAAACATTCCCTAGATTTGGAAAATGATATGATTAATAAGCAAAGGGAATTATTCAACTTACACCAATACAACTACTCCCTACAAGAATTAAAGTTTATCACTAAACATTCTGAATGGACACAGACCCCCTCTAAGGCTCTAGCTAGATTAATCGAGAACAAACAATCCTCTCCCAGGATAACCCTTATTAGACACCAAGGTATATTATATAAATCAGACTCCCAGATAATCAACTTATTTCATCAGATATACTTGAAAATATATACTAGCTATGATAATCAAATCCCATCCTCAGAGATAGGAAATTATATCAATAACATCACTTTTCCTAAATTAAATGAAAAGCAGAAAGAAATTTTATTTGCGCCTTTGAGTCAATCAGAAATAATAAAAGCCATTGATAGCCTCAAAGCAGGGGAAAGCCCCAGGCCCTGATGGATACTCCCCAGACTTCTATAAAACATTTAAAGATACCTTAGCTCCCATTTTATTAAAACTATTTAACTTTATTTCTATTAATGGGATAGCAGACCTTTATATTAATCACTCCAAGACAATTCTAATCCCCAAAAATAACTTGGACAAATCAAACATTAACAACTACAGGCCAATCTCTTTAATGAATATTGATATCAAAATGTTATCTTCTGTATTAGCTGAAAGGCTTAAAAAGGTAATCCCTTCCCTCATTTCTAAAGATCAGGCAGGTTTCATGCCCAATAGACATACATGGGATAACACATTAACCATAGAGACCATGATCAACATTACCAAGAAAGACAAAAATCCAAGATATGCCATGATTCTGGATGCATGTAAAGCATTTGATAGGGTTAACTGGGAATATCTATTCACAGTTCTATTACATTATGATATACCTTTAAATGCTATTAATACTATTAAAACTTTATATAATAGTGCCTTTACATCCCTATATATCAACAAGAAATATCCGTTGCCAATAAAAATCTCTAATGGAACATGCCCCCTATCTACCCTTCTTTTTAACCTTTATTTAGAACCTTTCTTTCTATTCTTACTACAGAAAACACACCATTCAATACCCAAAATATTACATACAAAAATAAGTCTGACCACCTCTGCTGATGACTTGAACCTATATTTTGAAAATCCCATATTAGACACGAAGAAGATAATCACAACCCTGAATACCTTTACATATATTTCGGATTATAAGCTTAATCAAGATAAATCTTGTATCTTCCCAATTAATCCCTTAGCACACAAAGATAATGTTTTTATAGACTCTCCATTTCACATAATATATGCCTTTAAATATCTAGGGATTAGCTATGACCATGCCACACCTTCTGTACTACACGCCCAACTTAACAAAATTATGGTCAACTATATCCCAAGATATGTCCAGATGGCAACAGCTGAAACTCCCTATGCTCTCTAAAACATCCATTATTACGATGAATATCCTCCCAAAGATTCTTTATTTCTTCCATGCATCTCTTTCCTTCATTCCCAATCTATTCTTCTCGAAATTACATAAGGCATTTGCAAAATTTATATGGTACCCAAAATCAGTCAAGACTTACACTTCCAAAAGATAAAGGGGGTCTTGGTATACCAGATCTACAAATTTATTACAGAATTTTACATGCTAATAGACTAATTAAAATTGCTAATCACAAACCAAACGCTCAAACGTGGTCCCCTCTCTGGGTCAATATGTGGTTTAACCACGTCTTAAACAACGTTAACCCCAAAGCTCTTCCCTTTATAGACACAATAGTTCTTAAGAAATTAAAACTGCATCATATCCTAAAGGAAAAAATAAAATCCTTTCAGGAACTAGTTAAATCTGTTAAACTGGAAAAAGCACTCCTCCTATTACAGCCTATTCATCTAAACCATAATCTCATGCTGAATAGAATTATGATTATTTATACAATTACCCTCAAATCAAAGAATATATCGTATGGGATATCCATGAGTACAGGGATTTATCACTCAAAAAATTAAGAGATACCCTAAATTTGTCTAAAAATATATCATAATTCTATGTCAGTTAAGGGAGCTTTGTGCCTCTCTGCCTTATGCTCTCATTATAAATGAAGTAGATCTCAATCAGGTCTCTAAACTAATGGAAATTTTAACCACTAACAAGGGCATGTTATCCCTAGCATACAAGTATATCAATTCAACACTTCACCAAGATAATTTCTTATTTGCAGACTATTGGAACCAGCAAGGATCAAACTTAACAGAAAGAAAATAAATTATCTGCTATTAAATCTACTCTTTCTTTCTCCCCTTTCAAGAAACTTATTTACACCAAATTCATGATCACCAATAATCTATACTTCACGCCGGTCCACTTAAACAAATTTAACCTGAATATTTCAACTGCATGCCCCTGCTGTTCCTACCCTCAAGCTGACATTATACATATTCTATGGTTTTGTAGATACTCCCAGACCATTTGGTGCTCACACAAGGTGAAATTAGATAAAATGGGATACCACAAATCAACTCTCTCATGGGAGATGGCACTTTTACATATCTCAAATAATTCTTCAAAATTTAAATCTCACATCCTAATAATTTTCTGTTCACTAGTCAAATTCTGCACTACCAAACACTGGGTAGATCATACTAAGATGTCATGGAGTGGCTTCAGGAACATGGTGGTTACATACATAACTTCACAAAAACTTTTAATAACAAGTCCCACAAAACGCACCTATTTTTAGAAGTTCTGGAATACTCTATTTGAACTTTTATCTGATAATTATTTTTTTTTTCTGTACAGATAGTGGCTATCTCCAAGAACCATTCCTATGTGTATTCTAGGTAACTTTTTGTTTCCCTCTCACTTTGCCTTTTTGGCGTGTGGCTCAGAATAAGGTATTCATATCTTTCTTCATTTATTTAAAATTATGAAATTGTATTCATAGGCAATGTTTTCTAGCTTTAGTGAAGTTTCTATTTGATTATTTAAATATATTTCAATTATTTTGTCCAGGGGTTTAGCCCAAAGCAGCACTTTGCACATATTGTAGATAAGTATTTTTTTTGTATGTTATCCTCTGTATTGAATACTCATGTTAATCTGCATCTCTCTTGTGTTATGTTCTGTTTTGTTTGTTGTATATGAAATGGAATTTAATAAAAATTCAATTTGAAAAAATAAATAAATAAAACAGTATGTAAATACTTCTATCTAGTGGTCAAAAGATAAACCACATCCAAAAAATACATAAAGTGTAAATTTGTAATAGTCTAACTGAATGTCAATATAAAACATAAAAAAGCATAAAATGCTGTAACCATATAGCACCAATACCTAACTATTGTAGTGAATCTACATAAAAGCACAATAAATTATTTTTTACAGTGCAATACAAATTTACTATAATTTGATGTTAATATACATTTTAACCAACAGGTTGTAAAATCACAGTTTAGCTGCTCAAAGTTTTAAAAGAGGGGCAATGCTAATATACTCGTTGAGCCCAGGTGGTCTCCCAGAATCAAGGGTAACCTGCCAAAAAAGTTCCCGGTACTCAAGGTGAGCCTCCCAAGAGCCACCCCTGATGTCCATAGGAACTTGCTCAACCACACAAAATACAAAATGAGCACCAGGACAAGTCAAGGTGTGCTTATACAAGGAATTTTTCTCATTAGATGTCCTGATGTCACAGTAGTGCTCATATATAAGCTAACTCAATCTACGCTCCATTTCCCCTGTGTAGAATGCCTGGCATAGTGATCAGGAAGCCAAATAAACAACTCCGTTGGTGTTACAGTTGGAAAAAGCACTACTAATGACATCACTCCCCCTACTTTGAATGCGTACTTTGTCACAGTCAACAATGTGCACACACTGTGCACAGGCACTGCACTTGAAGGTACCAAATTTCTTACGTTTAGTCTCTCTGACAGGTACATGTGACTCAAACAGGTCCTTAAGATTCCGGACCTTCCTAAATACAAAGTTCAAGGGTTCTTTTCCCAAGGTAGTCAAATCAGTGAAATTAAGGAATTTCTCCCATTCCCTGTTAACAGTGTCTTACTTTCGGCTTTTCCCGGTTAGGGGTCGCCACAGTGGAACTCTGGTCCACTCATGATTGGCAGTGGATTTTTATGATGCCGAGTTGCCAGCCCAACGCCCAACCTTCAAAGAAGTCACGTCCATTCACGCTTGCACCTACCTGCATGTCTTTAATGTCACTCGACCATGGGGAGGACATGCAGACTCCACACAGAAGGCGCTCCAGCCGAGAATCAAACAGGAGAACTTCTTGCTGTGAGGCGACAACGTTAACTGCTGTACCACCACAGCTGTACAATAGTGTGTCTTACTAAAGGGACATTACCCCCAAAATCCATGGGAAAAATCCTATTAATCAGTTTATCATCATACACTGGTTTAGTAACTGAGGTCTCTAGAGGGCCTCTCCCTAACAAGGAAAAATAGAGGTCCATTCTCTTAGATAGTACTTCCCCCTTAAGCTTTTTCACCAAATGCTGGGGATATCTCCTTTCATAAAAAATCTTTCCATTGTATCATATTCAAGTTCAAAGTCATCGTTGTTGGAAGTCAAACGGCTCACCCTAATAAACTGTCCCTTTATAAGTCCTATTTTTTATGTAAAGGGTGTGCACTATTAAAATGTAAGTATGAATTGGAGAAGGTCTCTTTACGGTATACAGTAGACTTAAATCCATGGCCAAGCTTATGAATACTCACATCAAGGTAGTCCATTCTGTCATAGGCAACCTTGTGAGTAAATGCCAAGAAATTAGTGGTATTACCAAGAAAGTCCATAAATCTCACAAGTTGGTCCTCAGTATCTGTCCAAAAAAGACAGATGTCATCCAAAAACCTCTTATAAAAGGATCAATATCCCCTAAACTCAGAACTCAGCACAAACGTTCTTTCCCATCGTGATAGGATAATGTTGGCATAGGTGAGAGCACAGTGGGCTCCCATTGCCATGCCTGTGACCTGTTGGAAAAATTCACCAGCAAAAAAAAGGAAATTATTTTTCAACACAGTCTCCATCAAGCATAATATTACATGTAAGTGGTGAGAACTAACACCCTTTTCTACCAAGGCTTCTTCCAGCCATTCTAGACCTATTTTGTGGGGAATAACAGAGAAGAGATCCTTAATGTCAATAGTAACAAACAACATACTCTCAGTGTTTAAATTGTGATCAATACACCTGAGAAATTCCCACAAATCTTTAAGGATGTCGTTCTCAGTTCCCGACACAGCTTTGAGTGTTAGGCCTACATATTTGTCCAGAGGGGTGGTTTTGGAGCCTTCAGCTGAGACAATAGGTCTCAAGGGGGGGTCGGTATGGTCCTTACGGACCTTGGGGATACCAAAAATGCTAGGTACCCTAGACCTAGTGTTAACAACATAGGTCTGTGTCTCCACATCAACAAGTCCTTCAAGTAATAAATCCTGAAGTAGTAAATCAATCTTCTGGTGGGCAATATTGATTTCATTCCTTGACACATGAGTGTAAGTACAGGTGCCACCCAAAAGGTCCAACATTTTAGCTTCATAATTGATTTAAGTCCATAATAACTGCACCCCCCTTTATCAGGTTTCATAACCCGTGTGTTTTTGTCTCTCCTCAAATGCTCAGCAATAGCTCTTTCCTCTCTACTAAGGTTAAAACTGCATTTGTGTGTAGGCATTGTAGTCCTAAGTTCCCTTTCAACAACATCCTCAAAGTTAGCCAACTGAGGGTGGAAAGGAGGGTTAAAGACACTTCTTCTCCTAGGCTTATCACTCTTAACAGCACCACAAGTGTTATTAAATGTCAATTCTAAATTGACCTTACGTACAAATGTTTTAAGGTCCAAAATTAGTTTTGTCAAGTCACACCATCTGTTAGGTACAAAATTAAAACCTTTTGAAAAAAGGTTAAAATGCTCAACAGTAAGATTGATGTTACTGTAGTTAAAAATATGGTAAACTCCACAAGTGTGTTTAAAAATGTCAGCTGTAACAATGTGTGAGAGAGAATCAGAACCTGCCTTTTCCACGACCAACCCGTTTACCTCCACGAAAGGAATGTTTGTGGTTGTAGTAGTGTAAATTCTGGTTTCTAAGTCTCTCAGACCTCTGGGGAATCTGCTGCCCCTGGGAGTCTTCTTCATCTATGGGTTCACCTAGATTTTCATCGTTCAAAGGGTAGTCTGTGTAAGAGCCCCCACTGTCATCAGTGTGCACCATATTTCTACCCTTATTTGGTATAGGGTAACATTTTTTGTCCCTGCACTCTAAAATGTCCCTATTTAACTTCTTAATTTTTCTTTTAACCGCCAATGAACATTTCTTGTCCTCGCCCTCCAAAATATTATAGCATTTTAGTTTTTCAGCCTCAGTAGTAAACATCAAGTCACCCATAGCATGTTTATTCAAATTCTCTATCTGTGAGTTTAAATTGCCCATAGTAATCTCATTCTGTCTAATAATAAGTTTAACAACATCCAAACCACATCGGTTAAACACTTCAATTAGTTCATCAAAAATGTCAGAACTTGTATTGATGTTATTTGGAAATTTGTATACCCTTAACCCTTTGGGGACAATGCCCCTGTTAAGGCACTCCTTTAAATAGTCATTGTCAATACATAACATTTTAAACTTTGTTAGTAAATCAGATAGTCTACTTAAACACTTGTGATAACTTTCCCCTTCCCCAACAGACTCAACCACAGATTCGGTTGCATCAAAAACATATCTGGTATTTAGTCAGCTTTTTAAAGTCTCTATTGTTTACAGCCAAAGCTGTATTATTGGTAAAGTCACCTTTATTTTGTACTGCTGTCTGTTGCCTCCATCCAAAACGCCACCAGCTGAAACATTGTTAACGCCAGCAGAAACGGCACCAGAAAAAGAAAGGTTTGAACTTCCCAAGCCACGACCAGCTTGTATTTGGCTGTGGGAGGCAATACTGCCCAAATTGGTTTGCCCTCCATTATCACCATCACAAAAGGAAGCTGCAGGAGGCGACATACTTTGTAACCCTTCCTGGTTACATGGAATAGATCCACCAGATAACAAACCAGCCATCGAATGGCCGATAGGAGTTAACAGTTCCACCAGCTGAGACAGATGGCCAATAAGCCTTCTGGTTTCCCCCACATCGTCGTTCTTTTCTCCCAGAAGTGGAGGTGAGGATTCAATACTCTCCATACCTTGTACCAAAGCCAATAAAAAGAAGTTCTGTACCTACCATAACGTTCCATGTTAGTTGTCTTCATCTCGTCTTCTTTCTTGCTTGTTGGGATCGGAGCCGATCCTTGGCTCTGACTCGGCCATCTTCTATAGCTCGAGAGCTGTTTACTGGCTCAAGGCTACCCCTTATCCCATGATGCCTAGCGCTAGCTACCCAGATCTCATTTGAAATAGCTAACCCCAGCCATAGCTATGGAATGAAACCCTTCCAAACAGAGGGTTAAACCTACCTGTTATAACCTCTAAGTCAGTAGAGGAAACAAACCAAAGAACACTCAGCCAGTGAAACTTAAACTCCTCTCGGTCCAATAGGATAGGGGGATGGAGGGGGGGACGCAAGAAAGAAGGCGAGATGAAGACAACTAACATGGAATGTTATGGTAGGTACATAACTTCTTTATGTTAAGTTGTCTATCTCGCCTTCGTTTCTTGCTTGTTGGGACAGCGTCCCTAGCACCTACGATCCTGGGTGGCTCATTGGAACAGACTCTTCAGAACAGTAGAACCAAAGTTAGCTCTACTCCTGGAGACCATGTCTAACTTGTAATGAGAAATAAAGGTATGAGGATTTGCCCACGTGGCAGCGGCACAGATAGAGTCCATGGGCAACCTAGACTGGAAGGCTACAGAGGTGGCCAAAGCCCTAGTAGAATGACCTTTCAGTTTGGTACACAATTCTTTGTTTCTTAGTTGATAGATGAAGGTAATAATGTGAGACAACCACCTGGACAGGGTCACTTTGGAGACTGGAAGACCCTGTTTGCCCCTAGCATAGGAAAGGAAAAGTTGATCCGACTTTCTAATATCCTTCGTTCTATGCAGGTAAAAACGCAATTGTCTATGAACATCCAAAAGGTGTAATTTGCATTCTGCCTTGTTGGTGTAGTTGGTTTAGATTATTTTCTGAGCAGACTTTTGGAAGGAAGGAGGGATTAGTTCTCAGAGCAACCCTGTCCTTATGAAAAACTAAGTACGGAGGATGAACACTTAGTGCTTGAAGTTCCGAGACACGTCTGGCTGAGGTAATAGCTACCAGAAAGAGAGCTTTCCAAGATAGAAACTTAAAGGAGCAGGATGCTAACGGTTCAAAAGGGGGCATAATCAAGGAGGTTAGTACTAAATTAAGGTCCCAAGGAGGAGGGGGATCTCTCACTGGGGGCCTAAGGAGACTAGTCCCTCTGAGAAAAGCTTTACACAGCTTATGAGACATAATGTTTAAATTAGAAAACCCGACATGAAAGTTAGAGATGGCCGCTAGTTTAACCCTGATTGTGGCAGAAGCGGACCCAAAATGAAAAAGCTCTGTTAGGAACGCCAAGATTTCATGAACTGGGGCTGAAAAGGGATCTATATTCCTAGCCTCTGTCCAACAAGAGAAACGTTTCCATTTGCTAGCATACGTCTTCCTAGTAGCAGATTTGTGAGAGGAGACAATAATCTCACGCACAGCCGGGGAAATGCTGGGAAGCCTGGCTAGGGTTGGAATTGGATCAACCAAGCTGTGAGCTGAAGGGTTTGGAGGGATCGATGCAGCTCTCCTGATTGATGAATCAGCAGGTCTGGAATAGGACCCAGAGTCCAGGGCTGCTCGAGGAGGTAACGGTGCAGGAAAGGAAACCAAATCTGTCGAGGCCAGTAAGCAGCAATGAGGATCATTTTGCAACCCAATGATATAGCTTTCTGTATGAGTTTGGGTATAAGAGGGAACAGCAGGAAGGCATAAAGAAGTCCCTGAGGCCAATCGTGGACTAGAGCATCTCTGGGTGGGTGACTGGGAAGCGGTAAAAGGGAAAAGTAGTTGCTGCATTTGCTTTTGAAGGGAGTGGCAAACAGATCGCAGCAAGGCTGTCCCCATTTGGGGAAGATCAGATCCGCAACTACCTGATTCAGAGACCACTCGTGAGGCATGAGAATAGCTCTGCTGAGCCTATCCGCTTTGACGTTGGACTTCCCAGGTATGTGCGTCACAATCAGAAATCATTGGGAGGAAATCGCCCACTGCCAGAGTCTGAGTGCTTCTTGACATAGGAGGTAGGACCTGGTTCCACCCTGCTTGTTGATGTACCACACTACTGACATGTTGTCCGTTTCAATTGCAATGGTCCCGGAAGTGAGGGAGTCCTGAAGTGCTTGCAATGCTAGGAGCACGGCTCTCATCTCCAAGACATTTATGTGCAGATGGTACTCGTGAGGCTGCCAAGTGCCTTGGACTGTCCTGCCCTGATAATGCCCCCCCCCACCTATCAGCGAGGCATCCGTGGTCACTGTGGCAACTGGAGGAGGCTGGATGAATGGTCTGCCCTGAGACACTAGTGGGGAGACCATCCACCAGGAAAGGTGCCTTTTGCATGTTTCTGTAATCACGATCATGTGAGACATGGGGAGCTGTTCAAAGGACCATTTTGTGAAGAGAAGCCACTGAAGGATTCTCATGTGAAAACGGGCCAGAGGTATCAGAAGAATTGCCGCTGCCATAGATCCCAGAGTTTGAAGGACCAACCTGACTTGTACCCTTTTGCATTGCATGAGGATATGAACTTGCTGCCAAATCATGGCCAGCCTGTCTGGCGGTAGCCTTGCGGACATACTTCTTGTATCTAAATCTGCTCCTATATAGGTAATAGATTGACAGGGCAACAAGGCAGATTTTTCGAAATTTATAGTAATGCCTAGCTGGGCGCAAATTGTGATTATATAGTCCCTGGCTTGAAGGAGTTGATGCCTGGTAGTAACAGTAAGGAGCCAGTCATCTAGATAAGGAAACACCTAGAATCCTTGACACCTCAGGTGAGCCGTGACTACTGCCATGCATTTGGTGAACACCCTGGGGGCTGTGATGAGACCAAAGGGCAGAGCTCTGAACTGGTAATGACTGGCTCCCAGCCGGAAGCGAAGGAATCTCCTGGAGCACCTGTCCATTTTGATGTGATAGTACGCATCTTGAAGATCTATTGAGCACATCCAATTGTCCTGACCCAAAAAGGGTAGAATGGACTGTAGCGTGACCATCCAAAACCTTGTTCTTTGAACAGACTTGTTTAGTCTGCTGAGATCCAGTATTGGTCGCCAGTCCCCTGTCTTTTTTGGTACCAAAAAGAACCTTGGGTAAGTTCCAGATCCGAGTTGGTCTGCCGGGACTTCCTGGATGACTCTTTTTTTCTAGCAGTCTTGAAACTTCTATGACTGCTTGGGCCCTCAGATTGGGTGGAACATCTGGAAGGGATTTGCTTGATGGTAAGGGAGGTTGAAAGAAGGGAATTATATAGCCTCTGGATATGATTGAGTGTACCCATTTGTCTCGTGTTAGGTTTTGCCAGGCTTTTGGGTACAGTGAAAGTCTTCCCCTGACTGCCTCCAGAGGCGGGCAGCTGGGCACCCTTCAGGGATGCTGGAAGGGCTTGTTAGACAAGGATTCTCTGCTGCCCTGGTTCTGCGGACCTCCTCTGCCCTGAGGACAGCATCTGTTCTTGTTGTTTCCTCCTCTGCCCCTGAAGGAAGAATCACTATGTGTGTTAGGCGAGGCTCCCTGGGATTTCCGAAACCACATTTTACCCCTCTTCTGACCTTTGGAATATGGTCTGGAAGGAGTGGAAAAACAGACTCCCATGGCAGAGAGAGTCTTGCCTTCCTGTTCACACCTAGTGAGAGTGTCTTTCACCTGTGGTCCAAAAAGAAATGAACCATCAAAGGGAGTGTTGGTGAATGATGCTCTAAAAGGTTCTGCAAAATTACATAGCCGCATCCATGCATGTCTCTTGAGGGCCACGCCTGTACCTGCGGCTCTACTCGCACCATTGGCTGCATAGGAAATGAGCCTCATGGAGGAGTTAACTACCGAATTAAAGGTCGCCAGCTGAGAAGCCACTTTAGCTTGAGCCCCTTCAGCTGATGAATCCTGGAGGGTATCTCCAAGCTCTTTCAGGAGATCCCTCTGAAGCCTGGTAAAATGGCATAAGTAATTCAGCGACCTAATGGAAAATGTCGCTGAAGCAAACATATGCTTCCCGTATGTATCCATGGTCCTAGACTCCTTGTTAGGAGGATGGACAGAGAAAGAAGTTTCCACTAACTCCTTTTTAGTAGCCGCTGCTACCACCATGGCATCTACAGGAACACCCTTAGTAAGGAACTGTTTATCAGGGGGTGCAGTGATAAACTTGCCAGGTCTCCTTGGGGTAGGTTCCACTGTATCCGGGGCTGACCAAGCCCTTCGAGCCACCACTGACATTAGTGGATTGAAGGGCGGAGACACCCAGGAGGTGGAAGGTCAGGAACCAAACGCATCCAGGAATACAGATTCTTCCTCGGTAGGGGTTAGGGCAGTCCAGTTCCCCCTCTGCTTAAGCATTTCTAGGATGTCCGAAAAGGAAACATATTCAGAGGGGGATCTCGGGGACCCTTCCGATTCATCCAAATCCGTATCCGAAGTGACAGACTCAGGGGAGTCAATGTGCTTCCTCTTGCACTTCCTCTTCCGAGGGGTTCCTCTGAATGATCAGGGGAGGCCTCGGAAGAAGAGGAAACACCCAATGGGGTGCTCTGGAGTGCTGATTCCCCATGCTTGGGGTCTGGAGAAGGGGCAGAGGTTGATGCAGGCACTACAGGGGACGGAGCCAGTGGGGTCGAATGTGGAGCTGACTCAGAGGCCAGTACACTCCTCATGACATCGAAGGCATCCCTGCCACAATGCAGAAAAGGCTCTAGTTCCGAGGAAACCGGAATCCTCCTCAGCACCGAGGGAGACGGCTCCGAGGCTGATGTAGGAGCCGAGCTCACCTGCACCGACACTCCGAGAGGGAGAACGGGGTCGGACAAGAGTCCGATGCCACTCGCCCCCTCAGAGCCAACGAGGGAGTCTCGGCACCCAAATCCCTCGATGGAAGGCACCATCGAGGGGATCGGAGCCGAAGACAGAGCCAAAGGGGAAATCGTTATCGGTGCCGACGGTTCCATGATTGGAACGCCAACAAGCTCCGGCTCTGAGCTCAATGGAGTCGGAGGAGGAACATCGATGAAAGCGGATGGAGCCAACACCTGTTGAGGAGGGCTGGACAACATTTTGGCCAGTGTCTGCGACTTCAACAACCTACTGACCACTCTCTCCATGTCGTGATCCGAGCGCCTAGAGGACTGTGAAGAGTGGGAGGATCTATGACTGCGGTCACTCTGCAACAGGGGAGACCGAGGAGCCAAATGTATAGACTCTAGAGAAGGGGACCTCGGCCTCTTGTGGGTCCACGATGGCTCCGAAGGTACTGGTAGAGTCAATGGGGAGGCAGTCTCTTCAGTTCCAGCCGGAACCGAAGTAGTAGGTAAGATTTGGGCCAATGGCGGCTCCGAGCTGGGAGCCGATGATTTGGTCGGTTAAGGAGATTTCACTGGCTGAGTCTTGGCCGGTGAATCCTGGGGCTTAAGAAGACCCCTCAAAATAAGCTTATTTTTGGGCTCCTGCAGAACCCTTGGGCTGAATGCATGGCATACAGAACAAGAGTCCTGCAGGTGCACTGCGCCTAAGCAGTAGATGCAAGAAGTGTGCCCATCTGTCAGAGACATTTTCTGACAGCATGAGTCACACTTCTTGAATCCAGACAACTTGGATTCTTTAGACATATCCAACTACAGAAATACTACACCTACACTGAATTGTTTTTGGCCAAATGACCGAACAGCAAAAAACTAACAGACACTAACCAAAAACACACAATATACAACAGCTAAAGATAGTTTTTTTTTTTTTTTTTAAACTAGGAAGCCTCTAACTTAAACGGCTACCTAGGAAGTAAAAAGAAGAAAAGGCTTAAACTAAAACGCTACCTACAAGAGGGATAGAGGGAGGGGGGAGGGGAAGAACTCTCTAACTTAAACGAGTTCTAAGGGAAAACTACAATTACACTAGTTAGCGACTATGTTGAAAAACAATAAACTATCAAAAAAGAACCCTAATCTGACAGAAAAAGTAGTACAATAAAACTTATACGAGCCTGAGCCAGTAACAACGAACCTCGCAGCTGAAGCGGCAAACGAGATCTGGGTAGCTAGCGCTAGGCATCATGGGATAAGGGGTAGCCTCGAGCCAGTAAACAGCTCTCGAGCTATAGAAGATGGCCGAGTCGGAGCCGAGGATCGGCTCCAATCCCAACAAGCAAGAAACTAAGGCGAGATAGACAACTTAATATCCACATCCACAGTTTCAAGGATAGTGTGCCCAAAAAAAAACAAAATCAAGTAAAGAAAGGCACACAAGTGGAGAGACAGCACAATGTATTCGAAAATGGCTTTATTCCACACAAAAATTAACGCCAGTAAAATGGAAAAGTTGTTTTCGTCCAAACCAAGTCAGACTTCATCAGATAACACACATCAAATTGACAAGTTCCTTTTAAAAATGAATTCAAAAAGTTTCATCCAATCATGCAAACCCAATTAATTAAGCTAATCAGAACCACATACTAAGTAAGTAAAACTCCATAGTTCCTTTAAAATATTTCTTGTGAAATGTCAAAAGTTTTCACAAATACATTCACTAGTGTTGCTCATATTTTGAACATAGCTTAGAACCACTTAAACAATTCTAAAAATAATATACAAATAGTGGCTCAGTTAAAAAGTAACTCAGTAAAAAAGTTTTATGTAGAAACATTTTAAAAAATGTAATAGTTTAAAAAAAGAAGTTATGTCCTCGCCATAACGTTCCATGTGAGTTGTTTATCTCGCCTTTATTCTCACTGATGGGTTTGGAGCCGATCCTTGGCTCCGAGATGGCCGATAGCAAAGCTCAAGGTTTGCCAGTAGCTCGAGACCAAGCCCCTTATCCCACAATGCACTGCTGGAATTACCTCAGATCTTGTTTGCTGTGAGTATATATACCCTTTTATTTTTTATTTTTCTACAAGGAAGCACTTCCCAAAGGGGAAGAAGAAGTATTGAATAACCAGGATGGTACTATCCTCTAAGTCAACTGTCAGCCAGGAAGGGGAAGGAGGGAGGGATGTGAGAATAAAGGTGAGATAAACAACTCACATGGAACGTTATGGTGAGTACATAACTTCTTTATATGAAGTTGTTAAATCTCGCTGTTTGTTCTCACTGATGGGTAGCGTCCCGAGCACCCTCAATCTTGGGTGGCTCATGGAAGTACGTTTTTCAGTACTGTGGAACCAAAGGAAGACTTGTCCCTGGAAGCCTTATATACTTTGTAATGTGTGATAAAGGTATGAGGTTTAGACCAAGTGGCTGTAGCACAAATATTGTCAAGGGGCAATTTAGCTTGAAAGGCAGAAGACGTAGAAACAGCTCTGGTAGAATGAGCCTTAGGTTTGTGTGTCAATGGCATGTTTGCATTCGCATAAACAAAGGATATACAATCTGATAACCATTTAGATAGGGTTGTTTTAGCCACTGGATTACCTTTTCTGGCCTTCAAAAAGGATACAAAAAGTTGATCTGATTTTCTAATATCCTTAGTTCTATCAAGATAAAATCTGTGCTGTCTGTGTACATGTAGTTTGTGCAACATGTATTCCAATTTGTTAGAGTGGTTGGGAAAAAAAACTGGCAGCTCAATGACCTGATTGATATTGAATTCAGAACAGACTTTAGGCAAAAAGGAGGGGTTTGTTCTGAGAGATACTCTATCAGCATGGAAAATCATGTAAGGAGGTCTGATAGATAATGCTTGAAGTTCTGACACTCTGCGGGCAGAAGTAATGGCTACTAGAAATGTAGTCTTCCAGGACAAATATCTGAGATCACAAGAAGATGCTGGTTCGAAGGGGGGGGGGGGGGATTATCTGAGACAGCATAAAATTCAAATTCCAGGGAGAATAAGGGATTTTGACAGGAGGTCTCATGTGAAAAGCACCTTTAAGAAAAGCCCTAGATAACTTATGGCCCATAACGTTCAACCCATCGAATCCAAGGTGGAAATTGGATATGGCGGCTAACTGGACTCAAACTGTGGCAGCTGCTGCTCCTTCCTTAAAAATCTTTGTCAAAAATTCTAAAATAGACGATAGAGGAGCTCGGAAAGGTTCGATTTTCTGTATATTGGCCCAAATTGAGAACCTGTTCCACTTACTGCGGTATAGTTTCCTGGTGGATAGCTTGTGAGAAGACAAAAGGATTTGTCTTGTATCATCTGAGAGCGAATAAAGCCTGGCAATTAGGGGAAGTGGATTAACCAAGCAGTCCATTTTAGGGACTGCAGTGAAGGATGGAGGTCCCCTGACGGGTGTGTCAGAAGGTCCAGAACTGGGTCCAGGATCCATGGATCCTCCAGTAGATGATGGTGAAGGAAGGAGAACCAAATCTGTCGAGGCCAGTAGGGGGCTATAAGGATAACTGTCCTTCCCAGTGATTTTGCTTTCTGTAAAACCTTGGGTATCAATGGAATAGGTGGGAATGCACATAGGAGACCCGGAGGCCAATCACGTACGAGTGCATCTCTCGGGGAATGTCCTGGAAGTGGTATTAGGGCAAAGTAGCTTCTGCATTTGGTATTGATGTGACTGGCAAAGAGGTTGGAGCAAGGCTGGCCCCATTTGCGGAAAATCAAATCCGCAACTCATTGGTTGAGAGACCACTCATGAGGCAACAGTACTGCTCTGCTCAGCTTGTCCGCTATCACGTTGGATTTCCCCGGGATGTGCGTTGCTATCAGAAAACAGTGGGATGAAACAGCCCATTGCCATACCCTGGGGGCTTCTCGACAAAGGGGGTAAGACTTGGTTCCGCCTTGTTTGTTCAAGTACCAGACCACTGACATGTTGTCCGTTTGAATTGCAATTGTCCCTAGAAGAAGAGAGTCCTGAAAGTACTGCAACGCCAGAAGTACAGCTCTCAACTCCAGAACATTGATATGCAGATGGGACTCTTGATCCATCCATGTGCCTTGGGCAGTCCTACCCTGAAAATCCCCCCCCCCACCCCCACCCTATCAGGGAAGCGTCGTGTTCACAGTGGCTACTGGGGGGGAGAACAAAGGGTCTTCCGATTGTAACATGAAGAGACGTCAATCACCACCAAAGGTCTCTCTTGCAAGAATCTGTGATGAGAATCATGTGGTGCATCGGTAGCTTTTGGTAAGACCACTGAGTGAAAAGGAGCTATTGAAGGATTTGCATATGCATCCTTGCAAGTGGTACAGCCAGGATTGCTGCCGCCATCAAACCTAGCACCTTCAAGATCTATGCTGCTGTAGCTTTGTTCTTTGACACCAGTGAGATGACGTGTTGGCGAAGAAGTGAGACTCTTTCGATTGGAAGACATAGAGTGGTAGTTGTGGTATCTAACTCTGCTCCTATAAAAACGGTATGCTGCGATGGCAATAAGGCAGACTTTTCGAAGTTGATTGTAATGCCTAATTGATGGCAGAGTGTCAGAGTATATAGTGTTGTCTGAGTCAATTGATGCCTGGTGGTAGCAGTGAGGAGCCAATTGTCTCGGTATGGAAACACCTGGAATCCTAGACACCTCCGGTGAGCCGTGACCACTGCCATGCATTTGGTGAACACTCTGGGGGCTGTAGTGAGACCAAAAGGCAGGGCTCAAAACTGGTAATGATTGGCTCCCAGCCGGAAACGCAGGTGATCCCTGGAGCATCTGTTCATCTTTATGTGATAGTACACATCCTTGAGATCTATGGAGCGCATCCAATCGCCTTTCCATAGAAAGGGAAGAATGGACTGAAGCGTGACCATTCAGAACTTCTCTTTCTTTATGAATTGATTGAGTCTGCTGAGGTCCAAGACAGGTCTCCAGTCCCCTGTTTTCTTTGGTACCAAAAAGAATCTTGAGTAAGTTCCGAATCCAACTTGATCTGCTGGGACTGGTTGAATGACTCTTTTTTTTCTAGTAATTTTTGGACCTCTACAATTGCTTGTTACCTGAGACTGGGTGGAACATCTGGGATTCTGTTTACAGGAGTAGGAGGGGAAGAGAACAATATGAAATATCCTCTGGAAATGATGCTTTGTACCCATGTATCTGATGTTATGTTTGGCCAGGCTTCAGGGTACAAAGGCAAGCGACTCCTGACTGCCTCCAGAGCCAGACAGCCGGGCCTCCTTTCAGGAGTGCTGGTAGGGCTGACCAGAGAACTGGCCTCTGTCACCCTGTTGCTGCAGACCCCCTCTGCCATGTGGGCGGTGTCTTCCGTTATAACCCCCTCCTCTGCCTCTAGAGGGGGTTTCTCCATGTGTGTCCTGAAAGGCTCCATGTGCTTTTCGGAACCACATTTTTCCGCCCTTAGGGCCCTTGGGATAGGGCCGCGTAGGGGTAGAAAAACGGACTCCAACGGCAGATAGGGTCTTTCCTTCCTGCTCACACGTGGTTAAAGTTTCCTTTACTTTAGGCCCAAACAGTGATGAGCCATCAAATGGGGTGTTGATAAAGGAAGACTTAAAGGGCTCCGCAAAGGAACAGAGACGCATCCAGGCTTGTCTCCGCAGAGCAATGCCTGAACTAGCGGCTCTACTCGAACCATCAGCTGCATAAGATATGAGACGCATGGACGAGTTCACAACCGAGTTTAGGGTAGCGAGCTGTGTGTTGACTTTGTCGGCAACCCCTGCAGCTACTGTACCCTGGAGAGTATCTCTTAGCTCTTTCAGGAGATCTCTTTGTAGTCTCATGAAATGAGTTAAATAGTTTAGCAATCGCAGAGAAAAAGTCGCTGAACTAAACATGCGTTTCCCATATCTATCCATGATCCTAGAATCTCTGTTAGGAGGACAGATAGATGCGGATGTTTCAGACACTTCCTTTTTGGTGGCTGCAGCTACCACCATGGCATCAACAGGCACCCCTTTGGTCAAAAAGGCTTTGTCCACTGGGGCAGAGATGAACTTATATGGCTTCCGAGGGACAGGTTCCATGGCCTCCGCTGACTCCCAAGCCTTATGAGAAATCAGCTCTAAGAGCTCATCATAAGGCGGAGACACCCAAGAAGTGGAAGGTTGAGACCCAAAAGCAAGAGTACTGACTCATCCTCAGTAGGGGTTTTGGACTGCCAATCGCCCCTCTGACTCAGGATCTCAAATATCTCCGCAAAGGAGATATCCTCAGAGGGGGATCGAGGGGGACCCTTCTGACTCATCCAAGTCAGTGTCGGATGTTAAAGACTCCTGTGGGGAGTCCATGTGCCTCCTTTTGCACAGTCTCTTCCTGGGTACCTCCTCAGTGGGGAAATCTGGGGAAGTCTAGGAAGAACAGGGGGCACCCTGTGGGGCTACTTGAAGCTCAGGGTCTCTACGCTTAGGGGGACCGGTAGATGTAGAAGTGGACACAGGTGCTTGAGGGGAGAAGGAAGCCCAAACTGATGCCGATGATGTCTTAGGAGACAGGACTCTCCTAATAGCATTAAAAGCACCATGGCTCCAAAGAGAAAGGGTAGATGGATCCGGAGGGACCGTCCAATCCTCCCGCACTGAAACTATGGGATCTGAGCCCGAGGTAGGAGCCAAACACATCTGCGCCGAAGCCCCAAGAGGAAGAGTCGGCACTGACAAATTGGTCCGACTATCCTCCCGGGACCCGACAGGAGATTGTCGGCTCCTAGCGTCCTCGGTCGGCACCGAGGACATCTGAGTAGATGGAACCGATAACACCGGTGCGGGTCTCGGTTCCATAGGTTCAACAACTATTGGTTCGGGCTCCTTCGGCTCCGAGAGTCCAGTACGGCTCTGAGGAGGAGCAGTCAAGTCCGGTTCAATGGTCTTCGGCTCCGACGAAAAGGTCAGGGCCAACAACAATTTAGCAAGTCCTGGTGCCCGTAGAAGCTTCTGCACTAGCCAATCCATATCCATATCTGAGAGGCTGACTGAAGACTTAGAGGAATGCACCAAAGGTGCTGACTGGAGCAGAGGAGATGAGGGAACCTCAGAGACCGGCTCCAAGACTGGTAGCTGGCTCTGAACCAAAGGGACACTCAGCTCCGAGGACTGTGGAACCGATGACCCTGTACCCTCTGATCTTTTTGCCTTCTTAGTAACTTTAGAATCTCCTGAAGATTTAGAAGATTTTGTAGAAGTGCTAGCACCTTCCTGGCTACCCAACGCCTCAGAAAAAGTATGCTGCAGCATCCCCTATCAATAAGTTTTCTCCTTCTCTCTAATAGAACCCTAGAGGAGAAAGAGTGGCAAATATTGCAAGTCTTGGAGGTGTTTAACCCCCAGACAGTAAACACATTGGACATGCCCATCAGTGACAGACATTTTCTGTCCACAATCTGGACATTTCTTAAACCCCGATTTGGGATGAGACTTTTCCCTCTCATCCGACATGTTCAAAGTTTGAAACAGGCATACCACAAAATTAACCTATAGAGGTTAAATACAGGGCTAACTATGCCCACCCTAAAAAATAGTAATAACAAGAAGAAATTTCTTAAATCTAAATAGGGCTAACAAAAGGCCCAACACTCTAAGAAAACTAAGCTAACATACAGCACTATCTACTACAATCTAACCTGTTTATAACTATAGAATTTTAACTAGAAACACACACACACACACACACACACACACACACACACACACACACACACACACACACACACACTAAATAGAAAATAATATGTCTAAAAGAGTGAGAAAAAAATTTTAAAACTTGCGATTTAGCAAAAATATGGTCCTAGCTGACTGGATCTCTCTTGCCCTGGCAAACTAGATCTAGGGTAATTCCAGCAATGCATTGTGGGATAAGGGGCTTGGTCTCGAGCTACTGGCAAACCTTGAGCTTTGCTATCCGCCATGTCGGAGCCGAGGATCGGCTCTGAATCCATCAGTGAGAATAAACGGCGAGATAAACAACTTCACATCAGCATGTAAATACTACCATCTAGTGGCCAAAAGATAAACCACATCCAAAAAATCCATAAAGTGTAAATTTGTAATAGACTTAACTGAATGTCAATGTTTGTTTGTCTTTTCAGCTTTTCCCGGTTAGAGGTTGCCACAGCGGAACTCTGGTCCGCTAATGATTGGCAGTCGATTTTATTTTATGGTGCCGAGTTGCCAGCCCGACGTCCAACCTTCAGCGAAGATACACCCATTCACGCATGTCTTTCGGAGGCCACTCGACCATGGGTAAGACATGCAGACTCCACACAGAAGGCACTCCAGCCGAGAATCGAACAGGAGAACCTCTTGCTGTG
Organism: Protopterus annectens; assembly: GCF_019279795.1. NCBI lineage: Eukaryota > Metazoa > Chordata > Ceratodontiformes > Protopteridae > Protopterus > Protopterus annectens. Next base: position 1,489,955,272 of record NC_056744.1, on the reverse strand, counting down.
AGGCAACAACGCTACCGCTGTACCACCACGGCTTAACTGAATGTCAATATAAAACATAAAAAAGCATACAATGCTGTAACCATATAGCACCAATACCTAACTATTGTAGTGAATCTACATAAAAGCACAATAAATAATTTTTTACAGTGCAATACAAATTTATCATAATTTGATGTTAATACACATTTTAACCAATAGGTTGTAAAATCACAGTTTAGCTCCTCTAAGTTTTAAAAGAGGGGCAATGATAATATACTCGTTGAGCCCAGGTTGTCTCCCAGAATAAAGGGTAACCTGCCAAAGTTCCCGGTAATGAATTGAAATTTGACTTTCTGAACTGGGGATACAAGGAACACGAGATTAATTCCTGTATTGAGGCAGCATGGGGTGAGAGACAGAATAAATGTAAACCTTTTTTGGTGAAAGGGTGGTTGATATAGAACCAACTTTGACTCATATTTACCAGCGAACAATGTTCTCCAAGTTTCCTATACCTTTCTCTAGTAATATTCATCCTTTTTGTGATATTATTAGGACAAATTGGAATATTTTGAACACTACAGATGAGTTAAAAGGCATCATAGATACAGTTCCCCGCTTTATTTTTAAGAACAACAGGTCGCTAAAGAGTCACTTATGTTGTAATACGCAAAAATATGAGTGGTTACACTCTGATCGGATGGGTACATACACATGTAGAAATTGTTCAGCATGTAAATATATTCACACTGGGGCTTTTTACAGACATCCCACTGAAAATTTTAAAATAGGACTCAGCTTTCATGCTGAGTGTAGGACTAGCAATTTAGTGTATTTTTGTTTTTGTATTGTTTGCCACATGTTCTGTATTGGAAAAACCAACCACCCTTTTAAAGATAGGATACTAGAATATTGCAGGGACATAAGTAATTCTAAGGAAAATAATGCATTAGCACAACATGTGCTTCGTTGTGGCATGGAAAATAGTTTTAAATGTATGGTTTTAGAATTAATAAATATGGGTGTTAGAGGGGTGACATTAGGAATTTAACAGAGACTGCTGAACAGAACTGGATACTGCTTTTTCAGGCAGATAAACCTCCATTTCTCAATGGGGCTACTTCACTGAAGCCTTTTCTTAAGAGACGTCCCCTTAAACACTGAGGTTCTTTATTCTTTTTTTTTTGTTCATTTTTACCATTGGATGAGTGTATATATTTGTACACACACACACACACACACACACACATATATATATATATATATATATACACACACATGTTGTTTTTAAGTGTTTTTTGTAGGATCATTTCAACACCATAAGATGTATGTTTTTATACTTTTTTATCCTTTGTTTTTATCTTTCAGTCACTTTAAATTGTCTAAGTCTGTTGATTGGCTACTAATTGATATAAATTGATGTGGTATGGTGCAATTTACTCAGTCTGATGAAGCGATCTTAGATATCGTGAAAGCACTTACTTATATTAAAGTGTTTTTAGTCCTCAGCCTTGACATTTGGTGCCTCTATTTTATTTTATTTGGTTTATTGGCATCAGTGGTACTCATTGGTCCTGTTTTATTGTTGCTTCTATTTTGTTGAAACTGTTTATTTTGGTTTTTGCCAAAACTGGATGACGGATTAAGGAATCCCTTAGAAATTATGGAAAAGAAAGACTGAAAAATCTTAGACATTTCCTCTATTAACTTACCCCTTTCATCACAGTTTTTGATAACCTTTGCAGAGGAAGAACCAAAAACTTAATCTCTATCCAAAGGATAATTTAAAATATTATTTTCATGTCATTCAGGAGATTCTGGGAACACAGCAGGGGAAACCTCCTTAAAACCTATCATTGGAATAGCCCTGGAAGAAGTATCGACCGAGTCACACACACTTTGTAAGCAATCAGAAGTGACTCATACAGTGGAAGAAATTATATTATTTAAAGCAGATGTTTTCACACCAAAAGAAACTGCTGACAAAGCATTCCTCATACTTGAGTATGCTGAGCATAAACTTTAATCTATGAGTCTAACAATTCAAAATTCTGAAAATCAAAGTTGCAGAAACATACACTTTTCCCAAAAACTTATCAATAATATTCTCAACCATGTCACAAAGTGTAGAATTGAAATTACCTACATGTTTAGCAGCAGAACGATAAAGTAAACTGAAGTTGCTGGGAGAAGTTTGGGAAGAGTGTATAAAAGCTTTCTGTGTTGGAGGGAAGCCTTCTAGCTTATCAGTGGGAGTGGTAAGCACTAGCTAACCTATCTATCACATAAGGAGTGGTTCTGGCCCAGAAATTGTAGTTATTGGCCATTTGGGCAGTTTTTCCATCTCTCTCAACTTTCTGATTTAAAATCCCACATGTGCACTTGTCCCCCCCCCCTTTCCTGTAACTAGTTTAGTCCAGATACAGATTCTTAGTTTTAGCACTTGAATTTGCTTATTCGTGCTCAGCACTTGTTCAGAACCTGTAAGCACTAATTAACCTACTAATTACTATAGCACTCAACCTTCATCATTAACTTGAGGAAAACAGTTTTGGTACTTATTTTATCACTTGCTTAGAGAAAAACAGCTTTTGTATTCACTTTCCTCACTTATCTGGAGGAAAATAGTTTTTTTTTTATTCAGGCATGTCCAAGGGTCAGCTCCCAATGTTCTCTCCTGTCTATCTGATGAATCTGGGCATCTTGGGGCAATGTAGAAATTGCCTCATGTACAAAGACAACCCTCACCTCCTACCACCCAACACTACAACTTGTGAGAGACGCACTTATCTAGTCAAACTGGAGGTAAAGCTCTCTCCAATCAAGACTGAACTTGACAGTCAAGAGGAGAAGGTAAACACTTGCACCACACCACATTCATCACATAGTCTCACTAAATCTACACCACCAAAATCCACACATAGAAACACAAAAACATTCATGGAGGCTCTCAATAATAATCTGCTCAAGCAACAGAGACCTCCAAAGCAGAAATGCAAGCAACCGCCACCCCCCCCAACACAACCCAAATGACACATAGCCTGCAGACTCAGTGTGCCACTCAACCACAGCCAATAAGGCAAAACAACGTACCCAACACACTAGTCATAGGTGACTCTATAGTCAGGCACACTGATGTCCCACTCAGCAGGCTAAACAAGGAGAAGGTTACTGTCAGCTGCCTGTCAGGTGCCAGGATATGCCACATAACTCACACACTCAGGTCACTCCACAACAAGTACAAATGTGACTCTGTCATTGTCCATGTTGGTGAGAATGACCTGAGATGTACCTCCCTGGACTACATGAAAAGAGACATGGAAGAGCTCTCCGATCTTGTAGCCCTTGCAGGTATGACCCTAGCCCTGAGTAGCATTCTGCCATCACCCAGAATGATGCTGCAGTACAAGGACAAAATGATTGACTTCAACAATTGGCTAAGCTTCTGGTGCCATTCTAAAGGGATCTAGTATCTGGGATGACATGGTCGACAGACCACGATGCTTTGCCACAGATGGCCTGCACCTGTCACCCCTGGGATTCCGGATACTAGCTAATGTTTTTGCTGCCCCTATAGTGCCTTTTTTAAGCAAGATTCAAATGACAAATTCACTACCGTAACTGGAACAGGCAAGCAAAAACTGAGGGTGATGCTACTCAATGCTAGAAGTCTAAATCTCAAAATGCACTCACTCGAGGCACTCCTTAAAATGGAGAACATCGATATCTGTGCAGTGACTGAGACCTGGTTCAAGGCTCCAGAGAGCACCCCTGCACTACCAGGCTATAACTCATACCACACTTTTTGGCCATATAACCTGGACCGGAATATCAAAGGCAGAGGTGTGTCCATATTCATTAAGGATATCCACACCTCCAGGCTAGTTGCTCAGCATAATGCAGCCGAGGTTATCAAAGTGCAACTAACTCTGGGCAAAACTGCAATCCAAATTACAGCTTGCTACAGATCACCCAGCATGCCCCAGGATTCCCACTCCTCTTTTCTTGATGCACTGGAAAATATTAGGGTTCAACCAAACACCCTAATAATGGGCGATTTCAACTACCCCACCATTAAATGGGAAAACTACTCATGTACCAACTCCTTCGCTCAACGCTTTCTGGAATTCATAAACTCCAATGCCCTGGATCAACTAATCCACACCCCCACCAGGGGCAACAATATCCTAGATCTAGTCATTACCAACATAAGTGACCGGTGTTCCACACCTGAAGTCAACGCCTCATTGGTCCGATCCGACCATAAGCTAATTACCCTAGATTTCCACATCCTGCCCCCACCCCCCATTAAGGAAACCATGGTAAAAAATTTCTCCAAAGCCAACTTCATGCTTCTTAAGACAGAAATGGTGAACTTCATGACACCCATGCAGATGGACAATACAGTTACGACTACTGAATCCTACACAATTGCACTTTATAAGCACTTACATGAGTGCATGGATTGTGCTATCCCAAACAGAACCAAGACGCTATCCTCCAAAAAAAGGAAGGCAATCTGGTGGTCCCCTGCCATAAACAAACTGTACAACAGAAGGAAGAAACTGTTGCAAAAGAGAGTAAAATCCCATGAGTGGAGGAGCTCCCTAGTTAGCCTCAGTAAGAAGCTGCGATCCCTGATAAAATCCTCCAAAGCTAGTTACGAAATCAAAATCGCCACTGATTCTAAAGACAACCAGAAAGCATTCTATAGCTATGTCAAGAATCTCAATGGCAACACTCAGATCTGCTCTGAGTTACAGCACAATGGCACTAAATATACAGACCCAACTGATATTGCCAACACCTTGGCAGATAGGTTCAGTGCTAACTTTACCCCCCTCTCACCCCCTAAAGAGCCCATCTCTATACCGCAAGAATGCAAAGTTGCTGTAATCATGGCTGCACAGGTAAAAACTACACTCTCCAAAGCCAAGAACACAGCGTCCATGGGACCAGACAACATCCCAGGCTGCGTTCTACATGAACTACAGAACGAACTGGCACCCCACCTAAGTACCATGTTCAATCATAGCCTCACCTCAGACTTTGAGCCTGCTGAATGGCGCACAGCGATGGTTATCCCACTCCATAAGGGGGGAGCCACCACGGACCCTGGGAACTAATGCCCAATTAGCCTGATGAGCCTGGTCTACAAGGCCATGGAAAGTATCACCATGGAACTTATAAACAAAGACATTGGTAATCTCCAAACTCTGGACCACACCCAGTTCGGGTTTGTAAAAGGCAGATCATGTCTCCTAAAAGTACAGTTTTGTACCTACCATAAATGTAGATGTTCGAGGATCCCCATTGCTGCAGTCCTTACTATAGGGTATAGTCCGCGTCCAGTCGGCCCGAATACCAGAGTATAAGGCTGACGTCGGTCAGGGCGCATTAGACTGACGTCAGTATGTCAGGGTGCTAATGCGCATGACCGACGTCATATCCTCAGTCTTTTCTTGCCCCAGATGTCAGAAGACCCTAAAAAGACAAGGCCCAAAATACCTGCACCAAAAATATGTACAATATATACAAGAATATATACAAAAATATAAGCATGTAACCTCACCTACACAACCACCCCTAAACACAGAGGGGAAGGAGGGAGGGTAAATTGGACTGCAGCAATGGGGATCCTCGAACATCTACATTTATGGTAGGTACAAAACTGTACTATGTTCTTCGTTCCCCATTGCTGCAGTCCTTACTATTGGGTAGAATCCCAAAGCAGAGGTAAGGGAGGCTGGCAAATCATAAAGAAGCAGGAGCTGACAACATGCCTTGCAAAACAGCTGTGGCAAAACCAGCCCTAGACTTAGAGTAGATAGGAAGGTGATAATGCTTAGAGAAAGTATGCACTGAACTCCAAGTAGCTGCTTCCAAAATATCCTTAGTTGCCACCCCTTAGAAATGCTGTTGAAGTGGCAGTAGCCCTAGTGGAATGAGGCCTAATCCCAGCTGGAATCTCCTTGCCATGATGGGAATAACAAAATGCAATGCAAAAGCCAATCCATCTAGAAATAGTTTGTTTTGACACAGGCTTGCCCTGTGAACTCAAAGCAAAAGAAACAAACAACTGCTGAGACTGCCTGAAATCCTTAGTCCTGCTTAAATAATAACGCAATTGCCTGTGTACATCTAAAGTGTGCAAAATCTTTTCCCCTTTATTTTGGGGTCTGCATAAAAAGTAGGCAAATGAATAGTTTGGTTTAAAGCCACACTAGAAACCACCTTAGGCATAAAGGAAGGATTAGTACGTAATGATACCCTATCCTTATGGAAAATCAAAAATGGCTCTACTGCCATAAGGGCCTGCAATTCAGACACCCTTCTTGCAGAAGTAATAGCCAACAGAAAAGCAGTCTTCCATGACAAGTATTTCAATTCAGCAGTAGCCGCAGGCTCAAAAGGTTGTAGAGTAAGTTTTTCCAACACAAAATTGAGATCCCAAGCAGGAGTAGGAGCTCTACGTGGGGGTCTTATATTCTGTGCCCCTCTAAGAAACTGCTTGAACAAAGGATGCGAAAACAATGGTGGGTCACAATCATAGTGAGCTGAAATTGCTGCAGCATGAATCTTAATGGAAGAGAAGGACAAACCTTTGTCCAATAACTCAGTAAGATATTGAAGAGCCACACTCAAATTAGGCTCAGAAACCTGCAAATTCTTTGCTGTACTCCAAAACAAAAATCTCTTCCATTTTTCTGCGTACACTTTCCTTGTACTAGGTCTTCTAGCTTCCATAATCACATTTAAAACTTGTTGAGGAAGTTGAGACCTGCTGTGTTTCAACACAGAATATGCCAGGCTGTTAGATGAAGAGAGTGAAGCTTGACATTGAGCAGATGACCATCCTTCTGAGATAACAGATGAGGAATCAGAGGTAAAGGCCATGGAGGCTTCCTTACCAGACTCCGTAGTAGTGGGTACCAGTGTTGCGAGGCCAATCTGGAGCTATCAAAATCATCCTTGGCCTGTCTTGTCTGACCTTTAATAGTACCTTTGGAAGAAGAGGCAGAGGAGGAAAGGCATACACATGAAGGTTTTTCCAACTGAAAGACAGAGCATCCACTTTCCAAGCTGTGTGATGAAACCCCTTTGTGCAATACTGTGGCAGCTGGTGGTTTAGTGGAGAAGCGAACAGATCTATGTCTGGAGTTCCCCATGACACTGTCAATTTTTGAAATACATGAAGATCCAGTTTCCACTCGTGGGGATCCATGATTTGTCTGCTTAACACATCTGCTAAGGAGTTCTGTGCTCCCGGCAGAAACCTTGCCTGAAGAGTTAGTTGCAAGCTTAGCACAGTCTCCCATAAAATCATTGCTTGCCTGCATAGAGGATAAGAATGTGTTCCCCCTTGCTTGTTGATGTACCACATGATAGTTGTGTTGTCTGTTAGAATCAACACCTTCCCTGGAAGAAGTAACTCCTTGAAAGCCATTAATGCAAACTGGACTGCTAACATCTCCTTCATGTTGATATGTAGATGCTGTAGTCTGGCAGGCCACTTGTCTTGTATCCACTTTCCATTTAGATGAGCTCCCCAAGCAATGTCCGAGGCATCTGTCGTTAAAATCTGACTCGCCTCTGGCCGGGTCACAGAGAGTCCCTTGTTTAGGTGACATTCCTGAGCCCACCACAAAAATTCTTTTTGAAGGCAAGGTATTATTTGAATGACAGTGTCCAAATCCTGGCAGTGCTGTGTCCATACATTTGTGAGATACCATTGTAGCTTCCTCATATGCAGTTTGGCATTGGGAAGCACCAGAATACAAGATGCCATGAACCCTAATGCTTGAAGGACTGTCCTTGCAGTCAGCACGGACTGATGAGATAGTTGATGGAAGTAAAGTGATAGATTCTTTTGTTTGTCCGGGGTTAAAAAGGCCATCTGGGCTGCTGTATTCAGTCTCACACCCAGAAAGCACATGTCTTGAGAGGGTACTAGACTGGACTTTATTTCGTTCACAGAATACCCTAGGCATCTTAGCACTGCTATAACATATTCCAGATGCTGTAGAAGGTCTTCCTTTTCTTGAGCCAGAATCAGGCAGTCGTCCAAGTAAGGATAGATTTGAATTCCTTGAAGCCTGAAGTAAGCTATCACTGGAGCCAGAACCTTTGTGAATACTCTGGGCAGTAGATAAGCCAAAGGGCAATGCAGAGAACTGATAATGAGAATTTCCAGCTCGAAACCGCAGATACTTCCTGCAACTTAGCCTTATAGGCACATGAAGGTAAGCTTCCTTGAGATCTAAAGTTACCATCCAGTGATCTTTGCCCAGCAGAGGTAAAAGCTGTTGTAACGTCAACATCTTGAACTTGGGAATGTCCAGAAAAGTGTTGAGGAGAGATAAATCCAAAATTGGTCTCCACGTGTTCCCCTTCTTTGGTACTAGGAACAGGCGAGAATAAAATCCTAGGCCCCTTTCTGATACAGGGACTGGCTGAATGGCCCCATCTGGAGTAACTGAGAAACTTGCTTGTGAGCCTCTTTTCTTTGTGGAGGAGGAACGTCTGGCATGCCTTTGAAAGGGGCCATTGTATGGAAATAAAATCTGTAACCGTGGTGAATGATATCCAACACCCATTTGTCTTGAGTAATTAAATCCCAATTTTCTTTGAAAAGAGACAGTCTTCCTCCCAAAGGAGCTGCCAGGCGAGAATCTACTGGCAGCTGAAAAGACAGGTCATTGGGTCTGTTTACGAAAGGACTGACCCCTGCCCTCACCAGAAGTCTGAGCAGGTGAACTCCCTGTTCTAGGCCTAAAAGAACCTTGAGCCCTGCCCCTACCACGTCTAGACCTACCCCTAGACTGGGAATCATAAGCAGGATATGTCCACCCCTTAGCAGGCCAATTTCTACTAAACTTCGGTGGCTGCACCTGCAAAAATCTTTAACAGTTTGCATAGACTTAGCTTTGTCCTCCATTTTCTTTAAAACTGCTTCCACAGGCGATCCAAACAACACATCAGACTGTAAAGGAGCATCCAAAATCCTTGTCTTAACATGCTCAGCTAAATTCTGATCCTTCAACCAGGCATGCCTGCGAAGAACAGAACTAGTAGCAGCCACCCTCGAGGAGGCCTGTACAGCATCAAAACCACATTGCAAAGAATGCTTACCCACTTGTTCAGACACATGAACCAAATCCAGCAACTCTTTACACTCAATACCTTCCGCCAAAGCATCCACCTTAGATTTTAATTGTGAAAGGAGATAATTCTGATATTTTAGCATGTGAAACTGACAATTCAACGCTCTCATGGCTAGAGTGGAAGAAGTATACACTTTCTTTCCCCACCTATCCAAAGCCCTTGCCTCTTTATCAGTGGGAACAGGATTTTTAACCACAGAAGCCTTAACACCTTTAGGCCCTTGAGAAATAGTTTCTGGGTCCGCCCTAGGACTCTTAAACAAATACTTATGAGCTTGGGGCACCCTATAATACCTATCAGGCTTAACAGGAGCAGGAGGCAAAGAGTCAGGGTTCAGGGAAGCCTCTGCAAAAACATCTTCCACCACATTCAACACAGGAGGAATAGCTAAGGGCCTATGCTGGGGTAAAAACAAGAATTCCCTAAGCCTTTTCCTGGAATCAGAGTAATCCTGGCCTTCCCATTTAAAGTGCTCCCTCATGGAATGCAGAGTCTCTGAAAATGAGAAATCCTCAGGAGGGAAGCTGTAGGAGTGGAATCATCCACATCAGAATCAGAATAAGTAGGATACTCCTGCAAGTCTTCCAGAAGACTCTGAAGCCTCTGAACACTGTTCAAAACTATCAAACTCGGTTCCACCCTAGGCCTCTTATCAGGCGGGGCATAGAACCTCTAATCATAGTAATCAAATCTTCTGCCATTTTAAGCATATGTTTCTTAGGTACAGAACCCGAAATGCTAGGAGAAGCCCCCACTGAAGCTGAACTAGGCCTACCTCTCAAAGAAGTTTTGGCAACAGAAGGAGAGGCTCTAACTACCTTGGGAAGAGAGGGAAGAACAGTTACCTGAGAAGCCCCTCAGCCTGGCCTACCTCCTGAGAAGGCACATCCTGTAACAGTAAAGTTTCTGCCTGAGACTCCATGGAAACTCCTGGCAAAACCTCTGGCTCCACTGAGCCTTCTAAAGAACCGGCGTCCGGGACTGCCGGTTCATCAACCCTAGGCTTCGCTGTTTTGTCCTTGCGCTTCTTGGCGAAGCGGGCCGGAGCATCCGGCGGCATTTTATAATTACAACGCTTCCCAAACACTAACCTGGCACAGTCTAACCTCCTCTTAATAGTGCGTTTGTTAAACCTAGCACAAGAGCGGCAACCAACAACGTCGTGCTCAGGCCCTAAACAAGGTATACACAAGGTATGGTAATCCCTATGAGGTATCTGTTTCCCACAAGAAATACAGTTATTCACTTTTTCTGACATCCGGTTAAATACTGAGGCAAGAAAAACCAAAATGTTCCCAACGGGTACTTAGCCAACTCTGTTTCGGTCTGAAACTCCGGTTTCGGAAATATTTCAGAACGCCAACCTGCACTCGCAAAACTGCTTCTGCATCGGACCATGCGGCAAAAAAGACTGAGGATATGACGTCGGTCATGCGCATTAGTACCCTGACGTACTGACGTCAGTCTAATGCGCCCTGACCGACGTCAGCCTTATACTCTGGTATTCGGGCCGACTGGACGCGGACTATACCCTATAGTAAGGACTGCAGCAATGGGGAATGAAGAACATCCTGATAGACTTCTTTGAAGCAGTCACCAAAGCCGCAAACAAGGGTAAGGTAGTTCACAGCCTATCTAGATCTTACCAAGGCTTTTGACACCATCCCCCACTCTGGAATTATAGATAAACTCACTAAACTAGGTATAAATCCCTATGTCACAAGATGGGTTGCCAACTGGCTCACTGACAGAACCCACACTGTAACAGTACTAAAATCCAAAAAACGACCACTGGAACCACAACCCTTGTGTCCTCACCAGTTTATTGAAGTAAAGTAAAGCGCTTTTCATCTCCATAATAGTAGACTTCCTCAGACAAATAACATAAAATTTCTTTCATTTAAATACAAGTCAGCTGACTCTAATTAAAAGCATTAAGCCTATCACCATAACTTTTTGCGTGACATCACTAAATGCAAATCAAAATACAAGTCTATACACAAATTTAAGAAAACAGTCCGCTGTCATCTTTCTTTTAAAAAATAAAATGAATAAATAACCACACTTTGCAAATTTAGTACAAGTTAAAAAGTGTATGTGTATATGTATGTTTCCTAACTTCATGAATGTTGTGCTTAGGGAACAACGTGTTTAACTGTATTAAAATAAAGTTAAAAAGTTCTGCTAACGTATTAAGCTTTGTAGCTTCAAAATACATGCAATTGAGGTTACTTCATTTAAACCTGGGGGGGTATATGAATTCAGTCGCAGTTGCCAGAGAAGCTCCTGCTTCTCTAATAATAGATGTTGGGGGCCTCCTTTTATACTAGCAGGAACTTGACCTATCACTTTGAAAAGAAAATGGTGTGTGGGGCTCTCGGTGCAATGCCTAGCTAATGCATTTGTAGGGGTCTTTTTACGAATGTGGTAAGTGTGTTCGTATACTCTTTCCCTCAGTCTCCTGTCGGTCTTTCCCACATAAAAGGCTGGGCAGACCAAATTTAGGGAAAGTTATTTTTATTTGTCTGAGGAAGTCTACTATTGTGGAGACGAAAAGCTCTTTAATTTACTTCAATAAACCGGTGAGGACACAAGTGCTGTGGTTCCAGTGGTCGTTTTTTGGATTTTAGAACCCACACTGTAAAAGTAGCAGACTCCAAATCCGACTTCAGATCAGTGACAAGTGGAGTACCACAGGGTTCAGTCCTGGGTTCTCTCCTGTTTGGTATCTACTTCTCTGAAGTACAGGCTAACACAGAAGGTCTTTGGCTAATGAAGTTCGCAGATGACTGCAAACTAGGAGCCATAATCGAACCTCCTAACGATGTGGACATCCTACAAAAGGGCCTCACTGAGACAGATGCCTGGTGTCAAAGCCATGGCCTCAAGCTCAATGCCAAAAAGTGCATTGTCATCCCCTTTGGTAAAAACTCTGTACCCATGAACTACAACATAGGCGGTAGTCTACTTAACACCGAAAGTGTGATAAGAGACCTTGGGACACAGGTGGACAGTAGTCTCTCCTTTGATAATCACATCGCCACAGTAGTCAGGAAATCCTTCTACATGGCACACCTCATCACAAAAGGTTTCTCATCCAGAAAAAAAAGAGGTCATTGTTCCCCTCTACTCATCACTCATTAGACCCATTATAGAGTACAATGCCCCTTTTGGTATGTACCTCACAAGACATCTACAGCAACTGGAAAGACCACAGAAATACCTCACAAAGAGGGTTACCTGGCTCAGACAGATGCCCTATGCAGACCGTCTCAAAAAACTCCAGCTTTACTCCATTGCATATCGCCTACTCAGAGGTGATCTCTGCCTAACATACAAAGCTATGTCAAACCCAGAGCTGTTGGACATGCTCCACTTAAAGAAATCCCAATCCCTCCGAGCTACACGCTCTAGGGACCTAAACTTTGACTTCCCATACTCTGGAATAATCTACCTATCTATATCAAACAAAGCTCCTCATCAGCACTCTTCAAGAAAAATCTTGATGATTGGATGGGAAATAGGAAATTCACCCCGGGGAGCACCTCTGTGGCTCTGCTCGACAGTGGCACAAGAAAATAATTTTCTTGGGTGGCAAAAGCCAGGGTACCTTTTTGGCTGGGCTTGCATAGGCCCCAGGGCCGATAGCTTAGTACCTACCTATGAACCTATGAACCTATAAAAAAATTAAAAGACTGAGGAATTTTGTACATTTTGTCTGCCTTTTTAGGGGCAGCAGGCTAAATATCAGGAAAATTGAAGGCAGTGACACAGAAATCCTCCAGAGATGACAGAACTAGGGAATGGGTGAAGGTTCTGGAACTTCCTTCTGAAACACTGCCACCAAAAACATTGGCACATTCTGAAAATAGTGTCAGAGGAATAAAGCAACAGTCAGAAACTGACCAATCACCTGAGTCTGAATCACAAAACTGGGGAGAAAACCTTGTATCTGTCCCTTCATTTTCATGTCCAGATTCAGAATCATCAATCTACTCAGGAAAAGAGGTATTCCTTTTTCTTTTACTAAAAAAAACTTATAAGAAGGATCAGTAGCTTGAATTAAACCCCAAGTCAGACCCAGCAAATCACAGCTGTCTAAGAAAATTTGAGAATGAGTGGATACATGCCTTTTTTTCTGTTTCATTTTGACAGGATAAATGGGGCCAACTATGTTATTAATGGCAACAGCAGCTTCCCCACGGATGGGCATAACATTCTGACTAAACAGGGAAGCATTCTCTGTTCCATCTCCTAGGAATAACAAGAGAGACTTTCACATGCCAACTGAGGGGAACCCAACAGCTGAAAAGGATGTGGCTAACCCTTGGTTCACAGTCACTGTAGATGCTAAACCAGAGGGAGCCAGGTTACAAAATGAATGATCTAAGAGGCATGTTATGGCCACAGCAGAATCACCCACCTGCAGTTGAGGGAAACTGCCAGCCTACTTTGGTGGTAAAGGCTATTTGTGAAAACAAGCAGCAAAAACAGTTAAGATTTTAGGTCTTTAAAAGTCACTTTTTCACACAAAAACACAGTAAAACCACTTTAAACACTTTGTCAGACGCAAAAGGTAAAATAAACATAGTTCCTTCACAGAAAAAATGGATCTGAATTACTTTAAACAACTTTTAAACTGACAGGAAAAAAGAACACTCCCATTTAAAAATATAGCTAAGTTTTGTGACAGTCTGTTAAAACATAAACTCTTAGCTTAAAAATAACTTTTCTAAACAGGAAAGTACAATAAAACTATATATTTTTTATACAATATGGAAGGTTTTTCTACAAAGGTAACTTATCTGCCCAGCAAAGAAGCCCAAGCCAACCATTGTTGATTCTTGAAAGCCCACAGAGGAGTGTATTCTTCAATGACAGGAATGCACTGATGGACTTGGCATCCAAACATGTCTTTTTAGTTGGCTCAGCTTGAGCTGATTAATGGTTTGGGCATGTGAAAGGTGCCCTGAAGCTTTGGAAGCTGGTCAGCTATTATAGCCTTGGCAGGAAATAACTCATATATTTAACACTTCTGCAGCATCCTTTCATTCATGTCCATCTGATATGGCATATTGGTCCTCGGAGCTGCTTGTTGGACCTTATCTGGTAACATCAGTTCTACAGCCTTGAGCCCCTTCAGACTTTTTCCCTCCCATAATGCATATGTCCCCTAATCTACTTCAGATCTCGACTGATACCTGAAAACAAGGAAAGGAAAGAGAGAATAGGAATAATGCTCTAGAAAAAAGGGCAAACTTCTAGCTCTTCCAAGAGACGGACGGGGATGGTGGGAGGGCTGTCATATTGCACAGATATGTATGAAAGACTCCATCTTTATGGCAGTACATACATTTATAACCACTCATTCAGTCCATCCTATCCAAAATACAGGTCAGGATCTCCAGCTACACTTCTTTCTGGGTAGCTTCATGACTGGCTCTGGAGACTCAGTCCAACTTGTAATGGCTTATAAAGATATATATACAGAGAATCAAGTAGCAGTATCACAGATGTCACCAACTGAAGAGGATCCAAAGAAGGTCATGGAAGTAGCTATGGCCCTAGTGAAGAGTGCCTTAGCTTTATATGGCAAGGTCTTTTTTTGATTAGTGTAAATGAAGGAAATACAATCGGACAGCCAGCAAGTAAGAAAGACTTCAGATAACTTTTGTCCCAGCTTATTAGCAGCAAAGAAAATAAAGAGCTGAGCATCTTTTTGAAATGGTTTAGTTCTGTGAAGGCAAAAATGTAATTGTTTGTGTACATACATAAACTGTATTCACCCGTACTGGTATAACTTGGGGAGAAAACAGGCAGATGAACAGTTTGGGACAGACTTCATTCAGTAGCTGTTTTTGGAACAAAAGAATGACTTGTTCAGAGAAACACTCTGTCTTTATTTAAAAAGATGTAGAGAAAAGAAGATAAGGCCTGCAGCTCTGATATTCTCCTGGCTGCTCCTTCTGGGGATATTGATCAACCTTACAAAGTCAAATCTGATTCCTTCCTAGACCATTATGTTGGTTTGAATGTGGAACTCTATCAATGGGGAAGCTATGAGCCAACCATCTAGGTACAGAAAAATTCTGAATCTTAGAAGTTGTAGATAAGCATTTGGTGAACACCACAGGGGCTGTGGTGAGACCAAATGGCAGGACCCTGAACTGATAATAATTGGCTCCTACCAGGAGCATGAGCCTCTGATTTACTTTTTCTCAATCTTGATGTGAAAGTAAGCATCATGGAGATCTACTGAACCCATTCAGCTGTCCTTCCTGATATACAGAAGAATTGACTGCATTGTGATCATTCTATAGTGGGTCTTGAGAAAAACAAATCTGTTTAGAAGGCTTAGACTCAAAATAGATCTGAGGTTCTGACTTTTCCTGTAAACGACAAATAATCTTGAATAAAATCCTGACCCTTTCTGGTCTTGCAGGACCTCCTGAATGTTTCCTTTTTTTCTAATACAGTGAGAAAACCTCTCTGGTAGACTGTTTTACCTGCTGGGGCTGGGTGTTTGGTAACAGCCTAGTGGGCTGCGATGGTAAGAGAGAAAATGCAATATAATAGACTCTAGATATAATCTCTCTTACTCAAATGTCCTGGATGATGGCCTGCCATAAAGTGGGGTAGAAGAAAGACAATCCTCAAATGCAGCAGTCAGGCAATGTTTCAGGGATGCTGATGCTTTCTGTATGAAAAGGGCAGTGGTATACCTGGTTTTGTGGACCTCCTCTACTTCTGGGCCAAAATCCATTAAATGGGAGCATTTCTGCATTCTGTCTCAGTCTGAAGGCAAGATAAGCTGCTGACATTTCCACATTCGGAACCAAAATGAACAAGGCCCTTTCTGGTTTCTGCTATGCACTCTATGTGAGGCCTCAAACTTGACTCTGATAGAAGACAACATCCTGTCATCTTGCTTGCACTTCTACATACTTTCTTTCAAGATGGTCCAAACAGAGATGAACCATCATATGGGGCATTTGTGAAGAATGCCTTGAAGCTGTCCACAAAGTTGCATAGGCTCAGCCAAGTGCAGCATCTCTTGGCAATACCTGAACTGGCTACTCTGGCCGCTCTATCTGCTGACATGTGCATAAGGTGCATGAAGATGTTATAAATGTTTGACATAGCTTAGATGGTTGTTTTCAGTTGCTTACTACCGTCAGGGAATTCTTCAGATCAGCTAGGGCCTACTGAGTTAAATCCCTCTGGAAGCTATTCATATAGGTGGCGCAGTTCAGGGTCCTCAGTACACAAATACACTAGTCTATCCATCATTCTAGACTCTTTTTATTAGGTGGGCGGATGGAATGAGACTATTCCGAGAGTTCTCTCTTTGTAACTACCATGATAATAGAGTTCATGGTTGGAGATTCTGCCTAAAACTGTTGGTCTTTGGAAGGTCTGAGGATTCTGCCAGATTTTCTGGGGACTACCTTGCAATTATCTAGCTACTGCCATGACCTCTGAGCTGCCAAATCTATAAGCTTGTCAGCTAGAACCACCCAGGATGTAGATGGTGCCAAACTATAAGCCTCAGTGAGACTCGTCTTGTCCGGAGGGGGTTCTATGGGCCAAGCTCCAATCTGGTGCATATACTCCAGTATATTGCCAAACGAGGCATCTTCTGGAGGGGATACTGGGGAACTCTCTTGATCCTCCAAGCTAGAATCAGAGGTGGGAGACTCCAGTGGGGAGTCTTGGTGGTACACTTGCACATCTTATTTTTGGTGCATCAGGGATAGCTTCATCTGATTTTTCAAAGTCCTGAAGCTGTTATTCAGAAAATGTTTGTGACTTATTTTTCAGCTCAGACTGCTGGGTGCCTAGAGAGAAGGTGGAGTCAAGATAGGAAAGGAGTTCCTGGGTTGATCCAATCTTATGGGGGGGCACTGAGTGTAGTTTCCAGCTGAGGAATCAATCATTCTTCTCAACACCTGAAAATATAATCCAACCATGGAATGATCTGAAGAACTCTTGCAAGTCAACAGATCCAAACCTCCCTTCAGAGTTCCTGAAGCCCCAAGACCAAAATCTTTGATGGCTCCAATGTGGGGCCAGGACTGAGGAACCAAAGGACAATAACCTTGATAATGGCAAAGGAAATGAATTCAACAGATCTGAGGCTGGTGTCAAGATAATCAGTCTGACCCCTTGGCTCCAGGATGGTGTTGATTCAGATAAAATCAGTCAATAAAGCTGGATCTGGAAACCTCAGTGACAAAGCTATCTGGAAAGTCTGCAATGAGGACAAAGACCCTAGGACAAAGACTAGACCATATGATGCCAGAGTAGGAGCCCAGAAAAGAGTAGGGACAGAGATCAGGGTAAAATGTGTGAATCTGACCATCTTCACAGCAGAAGGTATCAGTATGACACCCTACTTCATCTGGGTCCTCAGGAACCTCTGCATCAAGAGGTCCAGACCAGCTTCAGAGTTACTTCTGTAAGGCCTGAAGAATCTTGCTGATTCTGTTGAAGATCAGGAAGGAGTGTGCTGGTCCAATTTTTCTCCTAATAATTTTTTTTTCTCAAAAAGTCCCATAAGATTATAAGGTTCAGAAGAACCAGAGTTCATAGAATTATATCCCCTGGAGGACAGCGCATTAGAATTCTAGCCAAATAATCTTTGAGTCTTGACTGCTTCCCAGCCAAAGAGGGGAAACATGGATCCTCCTGCCTCTTACTCAGATCATAGTCTTATGTTTTGGCATGCTTCTCAAAAGGTTTCTTTGGTTTTAGAAGCTTCTGCTCCAGGAAGCAACTCTTTAAAAATAAACATGTTCAAAGTCCAGTCCAAAAAAGCTCTGTGGCAAGCCCCTTGCAAATCTCACAGTCTAACATGATGTGAGGAACCCCCAGGTACACTACACATTGATTTTGAAGGTCCTGTGTGGGGTCTTATGTCCATATCAGAAATACTTTATTGATCCCACAGGAAATTGCTTATGTTACAGCTGCACAAATAAACATAGATGCAACTTAGACTAATGCAAATGTTACATAAATCGATGTGATAAATACTATAGTCACTTTTTGTTACCCAGTATATATAGCAGCAATGCCTGACATAGTTGCACTGTTGACCACAGCCAAAGCATTAGATGAGTCTGATACCACATGAAGTAGTGACATGAAAGGGGGACCCTTTTGTGTAAATTACCACTCACAGTAGAATATGGAGTATTGCATATTTTGATACTTAACTAAGGTATAACATATTGCACAAAGTATAATTGCATTGATGATTAATATTACACTGGAAAAAGAGATAATGAAAAATAAAAAGGATGGGGAAAAGGAAAAACACATGGGTAAGAGTTTAACATTGCACTGTGTGGTCTCCTTCAGTACTGCAGGTGGTGCTAAGATGATAGGAGAAGTTATACAGTCTGATGGCTGTGGCCATGAAGGATTTCAGTGGAGCATTTTATGCTCATCATTCTCCTGCTGAAGGAACTTCTCTGTCCCTTCACTACTCTGTTAAGTGTAACGGTCAATATTTTCCATGATGGACTTCAGTTGTGCTAACATTCTTCTATCAGCCACGGTTTTGAGGGTGTTCAGTTCTTCTCCAACTACTGAACTAGTCTTCTTCTCCAATTTATTAAGTCTGTTTGCCTCAGCCTTCTTTTTGCTACTACCCCAGCATGTCACTGTGAAGAAGATAGCACTGGCCATTGAATAACAACCACAGCATAGTGCTGCTGACTCCAAAGGCTCTGAGTCTTCGTAGTAAGTGCCATAGTAAGTGCAGCCTACTCTGACCCTTTTTATAT
The DNA here is from genome assembly GCF_019279795.1 of Protopterus annectens. Classification (NCBI taxonomy): domain Eukaryota; kingdom Metazoa; phylum Chordata; order Ceratodontiformes; family Protopteridae; genus Protopterus; species Protopterus annectens. The sequence goes on along the minus strand of NC_056744.1, from coordinate 1,489,936,337 downwards.
GCAACCTGTGAGTTTTTGGACCAGGACAGCGTACTGTCCAGGTGCACCTCCAGATACTTGTAGTCCTGAACAATATCTACTTCTAACTCCCTAATTGACAGAGGGGTCATTGGGAGATGAGATCATAATCTCCTTGGATCTACTACCAGCTCCTTGAGTTTACTGATGTTCAGCTGCAACTGATTAATCTCACACCAGCTCATGAAGCTGTTCACAACCCTCCTGTATTCTTCATTGCTTCCATGCCTGATACTTCCTGCTATGACTGAGTGATCCGAGAATTTTTGCTGGTGACAGCACTCAGTGTTATAGCTGCAAAGCCGGTGTTAGCATTTTGGGTGCCCCAAGCAAATGTCAAGTTGGGGGCCTCCTGGCCACTTCTAGTCTAAGTATCACCCTGTCACTGCCACCCTTTTAGCTATCCTTTTAGTTCATGCTGCAGGCTTTTAGGAGTAATACACAGGGACATTGAGAGGCATACGCACTGTACTGATTTCAGTACAACTTCTTAGAAGATGTGGTAGCATTTAAAAAAAACAACGCATTTAAAAAAAAAAAGTACGTATTTTTTAAAGGTTGTTGGCTCCTTTAAGGGGGATACGAGCCAGTCGGAAGTGAGCCACGTCATGTCCTGCTGGTCGCGAGTGGGAAAGAAGACAATCGCAAATGGATTATTTATCGTGCGCGGGAAATGTGAAGATTGAAGGAAATCAGGTGTCATGAACAGATTATCAGGTAAGGTGTGTGTGTAGTGTGTGTGTGTGTGTGTGTGTGTGTGTGTGTGTGTGTGTGTGTGTGTGTGTGTGTGTGTGTGTGTGTGTGTGACAGTGCAGGCTGCATGATGTGCAGCCGTTCATCTCTGCCAGACATAGATAAATTAAAGCACATGAAACATCCAAGCATGCTTACCAATATGGTTGCTCTCTCCAGTGTACTACAACACACATTGATGTATTTACTCTCCTCATGACAGAACATCAGCTTTAAGAAAACATCCTTCTTGATGTCACAGGTCTGTGTGGCTGTGGTCATTAATTTACTTTTCTACTACACGATTGCATGAAGGTAATTAATGTTTCAGATGACCCCTCAAAAACTAAGAAAAGAGTGGAAGTAATTTAACCCAGTTTTGTGCTCTATAGGCTAAACATGTCCCTTGCATTCATTCTCACTGCATCACTCCTTTCCTTACTAACAAACGAACTGAAATGAATAAATAAATAAAACAGTACTTCCTTGAAGAGTGTTAAAAAAATGTATAAAGCATATGAGCGCTTGCTCTGAAAGCACAGTTTTAAAATTCAGGTATTTTAAAATTTACCAATCACAGCTACAGTCAGTAACCATCATCTGCAGTGTTATAGCCTTATTCTGTGGTAACAAAAATAACAAGTAAATTATGACTTTCTTTTCTTGTTGGTCATGCATTTTGTCTGTGTTTTACACATTAGCTTTTTTTCATATGTATTTTGATGGTTAGATCTCTACTATTACAGGGACTGAATTAAGCTGTTTCTTCTTATGGGGCTCTTCTTAGATAACCTGTTTATTCTTGTCATTTCTCATATTCACAATTACAGGTCACATGCAAATTATGATGCTTTCTATAGCTCAGTGGTATCAGGGATCTTATTTCTGGGGTAGGGCACTGATCCTCATGGATCAGCTCATGTAACCAGGTTTGCAAGCTGTGGCCAATTATAAAATGAATATTAGGTATATAAAAAAGTCAGCTTCGTCAGTGAAAAGCCAAGGAGAAATATAGAAATCATGAAATATGGAATAAAATGTATATTTAAAAGACAGAAAAGTATACATAAATGTACATTTAAAATGTCTTAAATTCAGTCTTTGCCACAAATTTTTTGAACTTCTTATACATTGGAAAACACTGCTCTTCATTGGAAAGGTGGAGGTGCAGTTTTTTCCAAACAGATGCCCTATGAACATTTCATAGATGCTTTAAGGTTAGTGGATATTGCCTATTGGGTAAGACTCTTTCCTGCCTTGCACTACAAATTATACAATGCCAGCAGAGACCTTGCAGTTGAACTGGATAGCTTTCTTCCACATCATAATTCAAGAGGTTGAGAGGTATGTGCAAATAAATTGCTTTATAGAATTAGGAATATCCAAACCTCTCAACTGTCCCCAATTTTGGCTCAAAATGTTGCTCTCCCTCTAATAATCTCTCCGCAAAATAGCAATTTTGGAAGAAAACGTGGAGGGTTTACAATTATAAATAACTGTAATGATCAGAGTTATACATTACTTTTATTTCAGAAATGCATGTAGATTCTCTAATTTTGTCAGCTGCTCAAGTTAACAGTGCTCATATTAAAATGGTATCCCTTCTTTGACAGGTTCCCAGCTGTATTGTGTGGCAATTTTATATTTTTGCATCACATTTTTGGTCCGTTTTTCATAAAACTGCGTTTTTCTGGCAAATTAGTGGCAAATCATTAAAGACTGAAGTTAGAAAATAATGGCAGACATTTGAGTTTCAGATTTCATACCTTTCATAAAATTCATACTCATGCAAGACCTACTACTATTCTATTATCTTTCTAAGTTTATAAGAGCAATATTTAAAAAAAAGTCCTTATTTTTGGGCCTTTGCCTCATTTTTATTTATGGGTTTGTTGCTCTAAGAGGTTGAGAAGTTTTGTGTGTGTGTGTGTGTGTGTGTGTGTGTGTGTGTGTGTGTGTGTGTGTGTGGTAGGTAGGTAGCATACCTCTCAACTGTCCATATTTTGCAGAATGTACAGATTTTTTACCCATATTTTTTGTCTGTTCCTCATAAATTTTGTGATTTTCTAGAAAATCATTGAAGACTGGAGTTGCTAAATAACGAGACATTTGAGTTTCAGACTTCATGTCCTTTAGAAAAATTCATACTAGCACAAATCCTGTTATTTTAGCAACTTTCTCATACTAGCACAAATCCTGTTATTCTAGCAACTTTCTAAGTTCACGAGAGCATTATGTAATATCTGTCCCTGTTTATTTTAGGCTTTGTCCATATTTCTTGCACTAAGAGGTAGATAGGGGGTGTGTGTGTGAATGAAACACCCTAGCTAGGGGTAGCAGGTAGTTAGTAATTTACTCAAGCTCAAAACCTGTACCTTAGTTACAGAAAACAAAAACATGAATCCTCTACCCCAACTACCTTGCTGCATTTTTCAAAGAACTGACTTTCAGGTTCATTTTCAAGTCAAGGAACTGAGTTTGAGTGAATCTAAATTATATTACTGAAGAGGGATTACAGCGAATGCCTCTTCATCAACACTAAAAGAGCGAACCGTGAATTATGAGAATGGCCGTAGCTTGGCTGGGGAGGGGGGTAGCAGTTTGAGAGCTGTGAGTACAAATTTGAAAATCCTAGCTACACCCCTGGTAGTACACACATACTGACATATAGCTACAATGATCTTATTACAACAGGCCTACATACAATACTATGTTAGCCCATCTCACAAAGGGACAGTCACAGTTACTGGCATTTAAGTGTAACAATGATACATTACAACAACTCTATGTACAGGGCTGAACTAATGTGAAATGGAACCCCAGGCACTGCTTATTGTTTCAGCCCCTGCAACACATACACACACACACACACACACACACACACACACACACACACACACACACACACACACCCACACACACACACACAAACACACGCACACACACACGCACACATATGCAGATACTCTCACAAACACACACACGCACACACACACACACACACACACACACACACACACACACACACACACACACACACACACATACACACACGCACACACACGCACACACACACACACACACACACACACACACACACACACACACACACACACACACACACACACACACAAATCCTCAAGAGCTCCCCTCTGTTTCTCTCCATGTTAGGCTTCCCACATTATGCACATTACTTTTTTTCTTCCAGTTCTCACATTTTACCTTTCTTCTTCAGCTTTTTCAAGAAGCCATAACTTTATATATGATCTAATGTGCTTTTTAAGTACTTTTTCTTTTCAGCCAATGATGGCTTGAACAGAAATTATGATTATGGAAAGAAATTCAGTGTTGCTGTTCAGCTTTAGTTTTCCTTGCATCTTTTCAATATACTTTATTGACCAAGACAGCACAGTAATAACCACTTAGAAAATAACTCAATTATGCCAGTGCCCCCAGACGCCATAGGGGTTGTAGATGCTCTGGGTTGTATTTTCTAGCATTTCCCAACCTTTTAATCCAAAAGTGGCCTAAACAAAAATTATGAGTAAGAAAAAGAATTTCAGTCTTATTTTCTTTTTCTTTCAATGAAGACATGTTGTGCCCAAGGCTTAAAGTTCAAAGCTGACAAAATAGTAGCTCAAAATAAATTAACAAGCCAATTGTTGTGAGGATACACAGATCCTGTTTGGGAATACTGCCTGCCTCTGTAATCCCCCCAAAAAGACAGTTACTACCTATGCATCCCTCTGGTGTTAGATTGGGAGGAAAGCAGAGGTTGAAATGGCCACAGTCATGTATTTCAAGTGACTGCTGAAATACATATACATAGTATGCCTACTCACCCATCAGTCCTAACCCCCAATGGCAACCAGCTGTAAACATGCCTGATGTTTGACTGTGAGGAAAGTGAAAAAAATAATGATTGCAATAATGTATTCTACTTTGCTGCTATCAGGCAGTACACCACCCCCACAGGAACTAAAGTAACCTTCTTTGTATACCTCTGAGATCTGTTAGAAAAATAAAGGAAACAGTGACTACACAATCCCCAGCCCCCACATGACCTACTGTAAATTTCTGTACACAAACATCTGAGCAGGGTTGTTTTAGAATGTTTGTGATGTGGTTGAGGGCAGAGGACATTATCAGTTTTATCCTAACAGGGTCATATCACAACCCCATTCAGGCTAAAAAGTGCAATCAGAAAATGAAAGCATTTTTTCTCATGTTTCCTTAACCAAACACAGATTTTTTGGGGTCCCCACACAGTCAAGGATGATTAAAGGAGCCTCCTGTATCCATTTATACAATCTGGAGAGTGTGTGTGTGTGTGTGTGTGTGTGTGTGTGGGGGCACCAGATTTCTAGAGTATCCAAGCCTGAATGTTTTGTGATATATTTTAAGCCTTACTTTTGAAATATAATCAGTTGTTAGCTACATTTTTTATTGAAACCCAGAAGAATGTTTGTGTCCCTGCATTATTGGATGTGTGCATTGATAAAAATCAGTGATTATTTTTACACACAAACACACACACACATGCACACATGCATGCACACCCACACACACACACACACACACACACACACACACACAAAACAATGCTAGTTTTGTATTTATTTCAGCAAATAGCAATACATTGTACAACATTAGTACTGCTACACAAGATCAGTGAGTGCTGTTTAGCAGTCATCAAACAGGAGCGGGGATAAGTAATTTTTATTTATCTCACTGAGTAGTAAATTAGTACCAGTCACTATCCCTGACTTCACAGATATTCCCTGATTTTGTCTCATAATTTTGCTCTGTCACAATAAATCCAGTCATCAGTTTTATACTTCTTATTGTCTAAAAAAATGCATGTTGATGCAAAATGTGTTATTCTAGTAATGTGTTCCTCATTTTGAGACTTTATTATGCTATTATTTTTGTCACTAAACAGAATACTTCAGCAAAGACGTTAAGAGTTATAGTATCGGTTGTTCTGCCAGTATGTACAAAAACCTGAAAGAGAACCATCCCTGAAGATTAGAAGCATCAGTTCTTCTTAAACTCCACAGTTTACACTGAGACCGGTCACTACTGCTTACTTCGATTATGTTCATTACCAGCTTTGTCCTAATAGTGTTATATCACAGTTGTGTTCAGGTTAAAGAGTGTAATCGAAAATTAATACATTTTTTTCTCCTCACTTTTCCCCAAACAAAAGCAGCTGTTTTGGGACCCTAACACAGTCAAAGATGATTAAGGGGCCCCCTGCAGCCACAGCTATTACAGGTACCTAAAGCTGGCTATGTTAGTTTTAGTGAAGAGGATGCCCACCAACAGGGTTTAAATAGGCCAACGGCATTATGTCAGTGGTAAAATATTTAATGAAATTGTAAAGCTTGTTACTTGACAAATACTTTTACTATAACTAAAGATCTTTAAATTTTGAAGGAGATAATAAATGAGAGTTATTGGTACTCCCCTGGTTTATTAAGTATACAAGGTTGCTGTACTAGCTTTTGTTGGTTTGACAGACATGTTACAAAATATCAAGATAAGATAACTTGCGATGGTTGGGGGCCCCCAGGACCTAAAGCCGGCTATGTATAGCTACAGTCTGTGGTATACAGAGTGAAAAAGAAAGGTGATAAAACGTCCCCTGTGGTGCTTCAGTGCTACATAGCACTGTGTCAGACAAGCAGCCATGCAGTCGCATATACTGGGGCCTTTAGGTCAGCTAATCCAGGATCCATAGTATATGTCTTAAAAGTGGTCTGTTTAACCATATCTCCCATGAAATAACACTAGAAAAACTTAACATGCACAAGATCACACTCTAAAATCTTAAAGAACTATATAACTTTTCACACTGCTATTCCTAATTTAAGATATGGCACACAAGAAAGGTTTAGCTATAGATCATATTTCTGAACCTATGAAAGACTAAATTCCTATTTCTGAAGAAATACCTGAACAGTAAACAGCACACACACTGAAGCTGAAACTGGTGGGAAAACTCCCTAACAAAGGGGAATCACAAACACCTAAAGAAGTACAAAGCTTCAAAAAAGAAACATAGCCTTAAAGGCTATACTACTAAGCAGAAAAGTCCTAAAATTGCTTAAAATCTAGTGAAAAATAACCATTATTCTGAAAAAGAAGAAAAATATTAGGAATATTTTGCTGCCCAGATCCACAGCTGATCACAAAGGGAGCAAACAAGAAATGTGGGGAAATATAAATTATGGGAGGGGAAAAAGTTTAAAGGAGCTTCAGGCTGGAGCACTGATGTTGTCAGATGAGATCCAACAAGTGATACGGAAGACCCATATGTTAGATTTAATGAAGTGAATGAACAGGATCCCTAATTAACCAAACACTATATTATTCCCACTTCTAACACATAAATACAAGACTGCAAACTTAAAAAAACATTTTGAACTTTGTAACACTGTGTAAATACTCTGCATTTCTTTAATTGTCAAGGGTTTCCTGCTTTATACTAGAGGGTGTTGGTCAAAGATGTCCCATATAACCACTGATTACATAAAAATGCAACATATGACACTGCCTTGTTTTACTAAATTTGGTGAGAAAGTAATACCAACCCCCCTTACTATGTTTGGCCCTCAAGCACTCTATCCATTTATTAACCTATACCATTCAAGCACAGCCTTCTTTGTCTTGATATGATATTACCTTTTCCCAAAGAATCTATGGAGTTAAAGGTTCAGGTTTAAATTAAGTCTCGTACTTTGAAAGCTTAATCTGCTGACATTGATTTTTCCTTCCAATACTGAAAACAGTTTTGAAAAAAATCTGTATAATCATTATTTGGGGTATAAACATGAGTTAATTTTACTAGACCAAATCACACATTTTCCTATGCCAGTCATACTGCCCTTCTCTGTTACATGTCGTAACTATGAAACAAAATAATGTCTCTTTTCTTTTCTCTGTCTGGAAGATAGTCAGCCATTATGTAAGTAAATTATATAAATTATTACTGAGCGTAATAGTTTTTCTACCCTTAAACTTTGAGGAAGACATGCTGCATGACAGCTCTCCCTAGCTAATTTTGCTAATATTCTTTTCCTCTTGATAGTGTAAGAGCTGCAGTCTACATTCCATGAAAGACTTATCTGCTTTTATAGCATTTTTTAAACGTGGATCTACTGGGAAAAGTAAACATCCTGATTTGACTGAACTGATGTTCCTCCCTTACAGTAGAAAACAAGGATCCCTCCTGAGCTAGGTTTACAAAAGACCATTTTGTAAGAATCTGCCTATACCCGACAGAAGTCTTCTCATGGCTTACTGATAAGAATGGGACCCCTGTTTTCACTGAGTATTACTGAACAGAAATCATATCCACCCCTCCCCCATAAAGACCAAATTGTCAGCAAAATGATAGGACACAACCCACACTAACCAGCAAGGAAGCATAATCAGTCTCCAGAACAATATGACACATACATACATACATGTATAAGTAAAGCAAGTCAAAACACATTCAGGAAAAAAATCCTATGCTCCGTTACCTTGTGTAACACCCCAGCAGGTTTGCTGTAATTTTGCAGATCCTGAAGTAAGAATGTGCACTGACACTGGTGGTAACTGACGTCACCATTTTTATGGAAGAATACGAAGAAAAGACAGCTAGGAATGATACACTGAGAAGGTATAATGTGCAGGGTACAGACCCACCACCACAATCAATGAATATTAGCTATGCTGGTACACAATGTGCATATATTTCATCTTGCAATAATATTAACAAAAATGCATTTGCTCTTTCACTGATTTGTTCACCAGCATGACTGATGGTCAAATTATGGCTATTAGTATCCCCGTGACCTCAGTTAATACACTGCTTCTTCACATGTGTAAGCAGTGTCAAAGAAGAAGCAAAGCTCATTCCTGAAGGTATGAAGACAAGAAAATAGTTACTGAATCTAGGGTTAGGCAGTGCATCATTGTGCAACCCCTCCAACCAGGGATCTTGCATGTCCCTAGGATTAAACTCAACTCTCTCCTACTGTTAGCCTGTGATATTATGTCTTATGTGTCAATGTTTTCCTGCTTCTCTGGTGACCGTATTTTCACTTTCTCATTGTGCCATACCTCTTAACCTCTCAGCACATGAAACTGGACAAAGTCAGAAATTATTGGAGGACAAAGGCCCAAAATTATGGACAGACTTTAAAAATTGCTGTTATAAACTTTGAAAGTCCATAGAATAACATGTTTTGAATTATTATGTATTTTCTGAAGGATACTTCATCTGAAACTCAAATGTCTGTCATTACTTAGTACATACATACATACACACACACATACATACAGATGGTTCAAGGTTGGGAATTAATGCCCTTCTAGCTTGCCAATATACCAAAATACTTGTTCCCATAATAAATGTCCAGGCTGTTCTTAAAAATATCTAAACTAGTACTTGCTTTAATGTAATTTGGTAGTCTGTTTCAAGCATCAGCTACTCTGTCAGAGAACCAATTAGTACACTTCTCATTCCTATAGAATCTTCTACAAAGGTTATCTGATGATTCTCTAGTACTTTTTGATAACCCCAAACATTCCCAGAGGTAGTTGTCCCTAAATGCCCTATATACCTGAATAAGATCTCCTCTTAAATATCTGTAAGAGACATTGTACAAGTTCAGATATTTTAGTCTTTCATAATAACTTAGATTTTCACCTCCATGGATGCCCTTGGTATATTTCTGCTGTACTCTTTCCAATTTAGTCATGCTTGTTTTCCTATAGCGTTTCCATATTGTTATTCCATACTCAAGTTTGAGTCTAATGTAACTACAAAAGTTGAAATGAAACAAACTACTGAACACACTAAGATGATCCCAATGACGAAAAAAGCAGGAAACAGTAATTCACTCTGTCGATTTAATATAAAATCAGGACACAGTATACTGTTTCCTGCTTTTTTCATCACTGGGATTACCTTAGTCTAATGTAACTAACAAACAATGACTTCATTATGTTTGATTTCCTAGACTTTATAAATCTTTTTATACAACCTATCGTTCTATAACTATCATTAGCCAATTCGTTGATATGATTAGAAAAACTCATAGCTGAATCTACCCATATACCCAGGTCCTTAAATAAGTCTACAGTTTCAATCACCCTGTGCTGTATTAAATATTCTCCTTTCAGTTTATGTCTCCCAAATCTCAGATGCTTAGTTTCTGATGTATTTATGAACATATTAGTATTATTTAGTGACCTCAAATCTCAATAATTTGCAAGAAAATGACAAATTTAATGAGGAAAAGACCAAAAATATGAGGCAAAAATCTGGACAGTTGAGAGGTATGCATTGCTCTGAGTACTGGTTGCTTCCTTGCTTGTCATTAATTGCTGATTACCTCTGTACTCCGAGTAAAAACTGGACTCGGCAGGAGATCATTTGGATAGTTGCCTCTGCATCCCTTTGGATATCTGCCTCTGTTAATCACAGCCTGTGTCCGTTTTGTCTTTTTTACACTTTTTCTTCTGCCACAGAAACTTCCATTCCATGCCTTTCTTTGCCATTTCTGATTCCAACACAAGTATGGGTAGAAGGGAGCTTGTGACTCTGTCTTATCTGAGAACTGTCTGTCCTCCATTGCTTTGGCAGAATACCCTTACCCTCTCCCATTTTAACAATCAACAGTGATGGTTATGCAATGGATGCTGAATAATTATTTTACTATGGCTTTCTGGTAGATGTATATTTGCTGCCTGACAACATAAACCTCCTCTGAATAGTTTTCAGTCAAAACAAAGAAATGCCTAATCCATGGGACCACCCCCCTATGTCTTTGGCTGTACTTGATAATCCAGTCCCTGGACTGGTCTGACAATATCACAAGCAGTACATGTCTAGGTTTTGCATGTCATGCCCCTCTTTAGCCCCACTTCATTATTACAGTCAATACCATTGTTTAGGTACACTCTGAGCTGGATCACATATTAACTCCTCACCCACTGACCTGCCTTCCCTGTGTAGTACAGATTCTAGTACGACCACGGAGTTAGTATATATAAGTAGTGGGGGTGTGAGGGGCTTGCCCCCCAAAAGGGGGGTACAGGGGGACTTACCGCCCTGCTTATACGTAGGGTAGGTGTGTGCATTTGTGTTGTTGTGTTTGTGTATGTTTTTTGGTTTGTTGTAGTGTGGGGAGGAAGGTGTATATATGTTTGTTTGTGTGGTGGAGGGTGTAGCTAAAAGTCATGATTTTGAATTTTGTACTTTTGGGGTTTCGGTATTGTGAATGTTCGGTTTTATAGTCTCGAGATACTGAAATTCAAGATTTCAGTATTTTGAGATTATAAGGTGAATCCATGTATATATCTATATATCTATATATATATATATATATATATATATATATATATATGTATATATATATATATATATATATATATATATATATATATATATATATATATATACATATACATATATATATATACGGAATCCAGACACATGCTCGACTAGCATATGTCCGAATCACAAAACATCGAACACACACACACAAAAGCGCTTAACATCGAAAAGCGCTTCAGTGTATGTGTGCCTGTTTTCGTAAATCGAACTACAGTGCGGGTAAGGAAAAATTCCTTTTTCCCCACTGTAGTGCGATCTCAGAGTGAGAATATTAAGGTAGGGGGGTGTGAGGGGTGCAGGCACTACACATACACGGAAGCGCTTTTTGATGTTAAGCCCTTTCGTGTATGTGTGTTCTATGTTTTGTGATTCGGACATATGCTAGTCGAGCATGTGCCCTAGACCCATATAGATATATATATATATATATATATATATATATATATATATATATATATATATACACACACATACACATACAGACATATATGTACATATAAAGAAACTTGTCAACCTTAAGAATCAAGGAGAGTTAATGAAGAGCCATCATGGTCACAGAATCTGTACTATACAGGGAAAGCAGGTCAGTAGGGAAGAATGAAAATGGACAACACAGATGCATAGGTATGGTGAGCACATAACTTTAATATCTGATGTTATCCTATTCATTCTTCCTCAACATATGGGACAGAGTCCCCAGCTGCGTGGAACTTAGGTGGCCCTCATGGAAGGATATTCTGGAGAACTGTGGAATCAAAAGCAGCTCTACTTCTAAAAGTCATGTCTAGCTTGTAATGAGTTATAAAGGTATGGACATTAAACCAGGTAGTTGCTGCGCAAACATCATCAATGGACATTCTAGACCAGAAGGCAAAAGAAGTGGCCATGGATCTAGATGAATGTGTCTTAGAAGATTTTGGTAAGGAGAGACCTTGCTGGGAATATACAAAACCAGCCAGAAATATGTCTGATATTTTATGTGCAAAGTTGAGATCTTACACTTAACACTACTTTTCCACGTTTCCAAGGTATTCCTTTATCTAGGTACAAAGATGCCCAGATCTGGGAAGGGTGAATCCTTAAATGCCCCCGATGTCCTCTACAAAGTCCATCAAACTGATCTAGGCATGGTGACACATACAGATGCTGGATCCAATAGCTCTGCAAGTCCCCTCTGCAGCATTATACAGAACACACACATCATGACATGCATCATACTTAAGGCAGTTCAGGATTAGAAAAAATATTTGTTCTTCATGGGCTCCTCTGACAACCACTCAGTGCCACAGTTCATTTCATCACCCATGTCATATTCAAAATCCACCATATGTGTGATGGAGTTTGCTGCTCACATGTTAACAGTGTTCAGAACATAAACATGACATGCTTCCCTAGCCTGTCTAGCTGAGCTCTAGGAAGCTAAAGCCTTTTTATAGGTTGCTGCTAAGTCCACAGTTTCTGGCTAGGGAATCTCAGACCAGAAAGTTCATTCTTATGGGAAACAGAGGATACAGTCAGCCTTTCTGGAAAATGCAGCCATCATAGTGGAATTTCCCTAGCTGTTTTTAATCGTATCATTGGAGAAGTCAACCAAAGGAGAAACCATTAAGATGGACTGATAAGAAGAGTAGCAGGTCTTCCGGACTACTCTATATGTAGGATATTTGGTCAGTGGGCTATCCCCATTTGTCAGATCAGCTCAAAATATTTCCCAAAATTAGGGTCATCTGGGTGAATATGAGACATATGGCATTATTATCAGCAGCAGTATATTCCATGGTGTAGTCCAGAGAGAAGTTTATGTGTTTAGACTTAAAATAGGCTTTCCTTAGTTTCTTCAGATAAGGGGAATCTGAAGAAATGGAAGAGGCTGTCTTTGTGGAATGTATTCTAGTGGGATACCCTGAAGAGACTGTGGTCTGTCCTGCTTTCAGTAACAATTTAGAGGACTAAAGAGCTCAGAATAAGGCTATTCCAGTAAAAAAGGTGTCCATTTTGGGGTAGAACATATGGCATTAAGTGGTACCATTGCAAGGAGGATGATGATTAGCTTGATAACTACATAAACTGCCAATATTAAAGACTGAATGAGGGACAGCCAGGTCAGGCACTGCGCTGATACAAAATGGTTGGCACTAACACTGGTTCAAAGAGCCAGACACATGGGATTCATTGGCACTGAAAGCAATGGTCTCAATATAACAGATGTCAAGGAGATAATTTATCCTGGGGGTACTGACATTGTACTATGCAGCAATAAAATCAGCTCTGTACTGATCAGTGCTGATAGAAAGCCTATCATCAGAATTGACACTACTGGGGATACAGCCAATATCTTTTGGACAGGCACTGACTATAGAAACTGAAGCACTAGTTAGAAAACAGTGGACATAGGCAATGAGGAATAAACTAACAAAGACTCCCCAGATGGAACAGCAGGCAAAAGAACACCACAACTCCTTCCATAAATCCTCATAATGGCCTCTGCCAATCCATAACAGTCAATGTCAGCATGGGAAGGAGAGGGAGCAGGTCTGGATGTGGCTGGTCTCATGCTCACCACTGTCTCACAAGACCACCATAAATGCCATTGTTAAACATTTTCAAACACAGCATCTGTAACTTTAAGAGATTTTTTTTGCAGAGACTCATCCATTTCAGTTTTTAAAATCAGTGAAAGTTGGCTGACAGGAGGAGAAAGATAATGCTTCTCTTTTGTAGCATGGCAGGGCAAACCTGGTACACAAGACTCCTTGACTGATGTCTAAAATGAAGAACCCAAAGGTTTACCAGAATCTGCTTCTGATAAAACATTGTTCTGTTAAATATAGCTTAAACTGCTATTTTTTGTGTCTATGAGTACATTCTGAGACTTCACTGTAACTTTGGCAATCAAAAAGTATTGTATATATGCCACCATGGAGACACTTAATATTCCTGTCTGCAGGAAAAAAGCATGTCATCCAAAAAGCAAACATATGGAGCGAGCATTCCATTTTAAATATGGAGGCAGGGCTTTGTCACAAATGAAAAGAAAAGAGTTTCACAGAAAAAATACATTCAAAACATGAAAGAAAAGAATTAAAACCATTAAAAGATAAAGATGAGATGGAAAAACTGCAGAATAACCATTATTCACAAACTGATAGTACTTCTCATAACAGACTCAAAATGCAGTCTGGGGCCATTTCCTCTCAGCTATTACTTTATATGGCAAATAATATCTGGATAGGCTTGGCACAACAGTGTGTGATGGGATAGGAAAATGTTTAACAGCCTGGGAAAGTTTTACCTGCCAAGGGTTCCTAATGCTTGCTAGCATTAGCCATACCATTATGGAGATGGATGTTCTCTTACCAGATAACAGGTTGCCCAAACATAGCAGTGAATTCTTTCAAATTTATAAATTAAATGACAACACATATACAAAATCAACCACAAGTTTCTTAAAAAGTAGTAGTCTGCTCAGTGTCGATTATTACTGTAAGAAAAAATGGATTAGGAAAAACTCCAAAATACATGTAAATTCTTATAAACCTGTCCATTACTAGAAAACCATATTTTAGTAAAGTCCAAAGTAGTACGACCAAGAATTTGTTTTTATTATTGAGGTGTTCCTCATGCACTTCTCCACATAGAAATAGAAAAGCTAGTATTTATTTAATACTTACATTAAAAAAAAACAATAAAAAATTGTTAATGAATACTTTGAACTTTAAAATTTAACAAGACTTCTTCAGATCTGACGTGCTAGGTACAATCTTCACATCTTATAAAATCAAAGATACATGCACCGTGGATGTGCCCTGTGGTAGGGACTCCTTTGTGGCTGTAACTAAGACCCTGTCATCAAGGTAAGGGAGCACTTTGATCCCAAGCAGTCACAGGAGAGGTATCATCACTGTTATTTGTTTAATCGGGTGGCGATGCCAAAAGTTAAGACTCTAGACTGAAAATTACTGGCGCCCACTTTATTTATTTTTATTTATTTATTTTACATTTGTTGACTGGGCTACTTGGAGGTACAGAAGATCCCTAGATGTTGTGGCAATTTCTATGTGAAGGCAAGCATCATAGAAAGTCCAAAGAGTATATGCAAAGTTAGAAACAGGCCTGCTTTCCCTTGGTAACACCTCTCCCATCAGCCCACACTACTCCATCTGCTGCATTATGTAAAAGTCTCATAGACAGCAATGCTATGGTTGACACAGTTGCCAACTGAGACTCCAACATGTGGTACAGGTCAATGTGTAAAACCTTTTTATCAGTTTGTCTAGTGCCTTCTCTGCTAGGTCACACACTAAAAATGGATCATATTTGCCAGGTAACTGACAGCTCTGAGGGTAAAGGAACATAAAGGCATACTTCCATGTGTTCCATGGCTTGAGAATCTTCATCCAAAAGGATGTCCATTGGTGGTCTCCATCATGATGGAGTCTGCAAAAGAAGCATTATTCCATACTTGTTTTTCCTAGAGAAACTGAAGGATCTTATCTGGGTTCCTCAGGATAAGCACAGCCATAGCAGGCTCTCAGCATGCCCTGCCTATCAGGCTGTTCATGTGATCAGCAGGAGGATCACAAGACAGATAAGTTGGACTGAAAAGTCTCCTGCAGAATTTCTTTCTCAGGGAGGTGGGGTGAACAGGCCAGGTTTTCTCAGCTTCATAAATTCTATGATGTCCCTGAATATGGCGTCATCAGCTGAGGACTGGGGAAACCTTCTCTTTTTCTAAAGCATGTCCTGGATGAAGGACTCAGTTGCTGTGTCTAGCTGCCTCCTCCTATACGTCCTTTTCCTTGAGACACTCAGAGTGGATACATCCAAATGCTTGGAAGAGGACAATGATGAAAGATACAAAATTCTCAACTAAGAGGTCTACATTGGGTCTGTCTCCCTGGTATCCAACAACCTGATTGACTGTATTGACACTGTGTCAAAACCCTCAGCTGCAAAAGTTGAGACTGACAGAACAAAGGTAATTAGTCCTGATACTGGCATTGACCCCAAATGTTGCTACAAAGACACTGATATCAACCAAGAGCATAGACACTGGGCCAGATGATAAGGTTAGCTTAGGCATCAATGGCATGAATGCTGACAATGATGATGCCATAAACGGCACAGAAGCTTTGGAGACATCATTGGTGTCACCCCACTGACACTGATAATCTCATATCTAGTGGGCCACAACACACAGAAAGTCAAAGTCAAGATCAGTGAAGCAAAGGAGGAGTCAGTGCCTATAAGTGAAGACAAATCAGTGCCAATGTAGAAGGCACAGAAATGCCAGTTAGCTACAATAATGTAAGTGCCAGTACCAGACCCAGAGAAGGAATGCAAGAAATGGACAGTAATGTTCCTACTCTAGCCCCCATATAAACAGTGGGGAGAGACAGGAAAGACAGCTCAATTTGGGCCTTCACTAAGGCCTTAATTATACAGCCCAAATCTAGCCTAGCTCAATTTGGGCCTTCACCAAGGCCTTCATTATTCAGCTCCAATCTAAACGCAGAGAAAGGATTTGCACCAACCAAGATGACCTCACAGACATAAAGGAGAAAAAAAGTACTAAATCCGTGAATCAGTAAAAACACAACCCAAAAGAAGAAAACTGGAACCAGGCTAGAAACAAAGGCACAAAATTAGTGTAAACACCACTTTATTCCACACTTTCATCCAAAACTTCATCAGATGATGAAACAGTATGCGGCAGACTGGGGAATGACATTTAACAAGTATAGACTTGTGCTAGTATATAGTGAGGCAATTAGCTAGAAATAACTCTGTTAACACATACAATACAAACTAAAGCAAGTTACCAAGCTATCTAGCTGGAGCTGTAAATTTAACCCACAGTATCCCAGCAGAGTAGGCAGCAAAATATCATTGTAATGAAAACCTAGCTGAAGCAAAAAAAATGTGGACTTAAATTAATAAAGTGGTTTCAAAATGTTAGCTATACTTAATATATATTTTTTTTATAAAGTAGATTTTCAGCATGGTTCTATACAAGAGAAAAGCATTAAAAGTCTGCAGTCTATAAAGTGTGATATCTACAGTCTACAGCTACAAGAATGAGCTGAGGCTTGAAATTTACAAATACTAATCAGACTTACATGAAGTAAAGCTGCATGAATCAGCACTTGCATATGGGAGAAGAGACAGAACACACAGAAATTAGCACTGCCTTGAACTTACTATTCTAAACAGAGAATTTGTTTATAAATCTAGGCTTTCATCAACAGCTTGTATATGCATATAGATCTGTTAAGTTTATATCAAAAAGTAAAATATCCAGAGCCCAAAGCAACAAAGTGAACCTGAAGCAAAAATTAATTAACCAGCAGATGCATGGGAGATGGGATGATACAGAACATACAGTAAGGAATTCAGCTGTCTAGATGAGGATGTAATTTTAACTTAAAGCATGCCTGCAAAACAGGTACCAAAGCATCATAGACATAATTTGTTTATAAGTACAGTTTCAGTGTGGTCCTGTATAGTAGGAGAGACGCACTGAGATGAACTGTTATACTACAAATTATAATATGCAAAGTCCAAAGCACCAAAGTTAACGGAGGTTGAAATATAAAAACAATAATTACAGGTGCCCAGTGTAAATCTATATGACTCATACCTCTCAACTATCAATATTTTTTGCAAATTATCTAGATGTTTGCTTCATATTTTGCAGTCTGTTCCTCATAAAATTTGTGGTCAATAAATAATGACATACATTGACATTTCAGTTGTCATATATTTCAGAAAATGTATGCACAAACACAAATCCTGTTACCCTAGCAACTTTCTAAGTTTACTAGAGTAATATTTAAAATCTGACCCTATTTTTGGGCCTTTGCCCCCCCCCCCATTATTTTAGACTTTGTCCAGATTTCATGTGCTAAGAGGTTAAGAGGTATGACATGAATCAACAGGTGCATAGGACAGAGAATGAGACATACCCCACCACTATATAGATCAACCAAGAGACCTTAATAAAAGAGGCATAAAAACATCCCCTTGTCTGTAAAATTAAGACTTTCTGAAGTAGAAAACATAGGACAGTGTACTTAAATGTGAACTTACTGAAAAAAAGAGAATACTAAAACTGTTTGGATAAATAATACTGCAATACAGATCCAGAGCTGATACTTTACACTGGAGGACATTTGACTAATACATCAGTCACTCAATCAATCAAACAATAAACAAATATATACAAAAATATTTTTTTAATAAAGAATGCTTTTTATTCAGTTGCTCTATAAAGTAAAAAAATGAGGAAATAGAATGAAAACTTTGCAAAAGAAACACAGACAAACTCATTTCAGAAAAGCATTCAAGGTTGGTTTTGTTGATTTTGGTAATGTAGTACCTGAAGAAGTAGCAGAACAAACATACACTCACACACACACACACACACACACACACACACACACACACACACACACACACACACACACACACACACACACACCTTCTCTCTGCTCTCTCTCTCTCTCTCACACACACACACATGCGTGCGTGCACACACATACATGCACACACCTTCTCTCTGTCCTCTCCTTACCTTATTTTTGCTCACTCACACACATCTATATTTTGTCTGCCATCACACAACCACGCACTCATAAACACACCTCTTTTCTCACATAGTAAAACACACACTTTATCTCTCATACAAATGGCTAGTTTAAATTACATACACACACACTTTCTCTCCCAAACACAGAAACAAATCGAAAGGTTAACTAACACATACAATCATATTCATACACTCACTCATCAAGCTTAGTTTACATTCCACGGTAAGTACAGAATGAATATGCATCCATGTCGACGTGTGTACATGTGAAGCAGGCATGGTCCTCCTTAAAGGAGAAGAAGCCGCCACTACAGAGTGTTTTTTTTTTAACTCATTGTTGACTTCTCCAACTCCCAAGAGAGAGGTACAGTGTGTAAATCATGTAAGGAGATGCAAGACTGTGTGTGTGTGTGTGTGTGTGTGTGTGTGTGTGTGTGTGTGTGTGTGTGTGTGTGTGTGTTGTTTCACTAATGACAGAGGGACAATATTTTATTTAAAGACTAAAAAAAATATTGCCCCTTTGACACTGGCTTCGTGGATCTATCCCTCTGTGGTTTGAATATTGTCCTCCCGTCATTAGCGAAACAGAACCACAGAGGGACAGAGCCACATAGCTACTTTCCATAAAAAGCATTCTAATAATAAATAAATATAACAGAACTTACAAGAGCACCACAACTGGTGAGATAGTGACATAAACGAATATCAGCACCCAGTTCTGATCGCATTAAAAGGTAATGATTTAATAATAAAAATTAGGTTCTGATTAAAAGCTAGGACATCCAGAATATATCCTTAAATCATGTTTAAATTGTAAACCTAGTTCTAAGCTAATAAAAGGACATATTTTGGTAAGAACAAAGATCAAGCTAACATAAACTTACAAAAAGTAACCTATTTAAAAAAAAAGATAAATAGCATTTAATGAACATTGTACAATTGCTAAGGAGAAAGCAACAATGAAATGGTGAGCTAAAGAACAGTAGCAAAACATGAAAGTATATAATAAATAGCAATCTTAAGAGTTGCATGTATATATTAATGGAAAAATTAGCACATTCAGCACATTTAAAACTCTTGGAGCCACTTCCTGCAAATTAATTTTGCCCAAAAAGCTAGAAAGGGAATATAGTAGTTTGCTAACTTAAGACACCAGGAGAAAGATATAAAAGAAAATGTAGGATTCAGAAAAATCGCACCATAGGTGCTAAGAGCTGCAGCCCTTATGTATCTTCTTATTTTCCCCCTTGCCCCTCATAAATCACGTATGATTACAATAGTCAATAATGGCAGATATTCGAGTATAGTTCTTCTTACTGTTGATAAACAGCATCATAATGGTAGACTGTTTCCTCCATTACAGGTTTAGGTAATTTGGAGTAATATTTGAAAATTTTACCTGGTGTTATCTAGTATTCTTCACAGCTTTGTTGGGAAGTCTTCATCTTAACCACTCAAAGGAATGGCAGTTTCCTACATGGACAATCTCCCATCCCTCTCAACTGTCCCTGATTTCACAGAAAGAATAGTTGTGCAAAATCTTACCATAACCATAGATGTTCTTCTCTTCTGTGTTGCAGCATTTTTTACATATGGGTTGTATTCTTCCCTACGACCTGACAACCAGCCAATATACAAAAGATTCAAGCTACTGCCAGTATGTGGGATGCCGTACGTCTGCTTTGACAACTTCAGCCATAAGAGGACATCCACACATACCATCCTCAGAACTAGAATGCTCCAGGAGGAACAGGAGTCCTAAGGAAAACAATAAGTCATCCAGGGAAGAGACGATGCAGGGGGAAGGCAGTGGGACAGAATACTGCAACATAGAAGAGAAAGACATCTATGGTTATGGTAAGATTTTACACAACTATTCTATGTCCTTCTGTTCAATGTTGCAGTATTCTTTACACATGGGAGAGTGCCATAGCTTAAATGGAATCTAGTGAAAGGAAGAGAAGAAGGTTGCAAGGAAGAAGTCTCCAGAAACCCATGGAGAATATCCCTTGCAAACCCTGTTCTGGACCTAGAAATGGGAGTCTAACTTGTAATGTTTAGTAAAAGTTTGCACAGAAGACCAAGTAGCAGCTTCCAAAATGGAGTTAGTATCCAGACCCTTAAAGAAAGCCCCTGAGGAAGCCACAGATCTAGTTGAATGAGCTCTGACAGAATGAAAGGACGAAAAAAGCTAATCTAACTTCCTAATAGCTTTAGTCTTGTCCAAGTAAAATCTAAGTTGCCTGTGTGCATTTAACGTATGCAAATTCTTTCGCTAGAGGATTAAGGAGAAGAGAAGAAGGTAGGCAGATGGATAGACTGATTAAGAGACAAGTCATTCACTATGTTAGGCATAAAAGAGGGATTATTTCGCATGGAAACTCTGCCCTTGTGGAAAACCAAAAAGGGTGGAGATGTCATCAAGGCCTGTAACTCAGAGACCCTCCTAGCAGAATTCAAGGCGACCAGGAGCACAGTTTTCCAAGCGCAAAACGTCAGAGAAGCAGAACCTCAAAGGGAGGCAGAGTCAGCTTTTCCAGGACATAGTTAAGGTCCCGGGGGGGGGGGGGTGGACTGGTTTTCTTGAGGGCTTAATATGTAGGATGCCTTTAAGAACAAAGCTTGACTTCCAATCTGGAAGCTAAAGTAGGTGACAATGGCAGGCAAGCAGAAAGAGCAGAACAGTGGACTTTCACAGAAGAATATGACGAGCCAATTTTTAGAAGCTCACACAGGTAGGAAAGCACAACAGGAATGTCCACAGTAAATGGATCTATATGTCTTTTACGACAACAGATAGAAAATCATCTCCATTTGGAAACATAAGACTTTCTTTTATTGGGTTTCCTGGCCTCCTCCAAGACCCCAAGCAAATACTGAGAATAAAGGTGCCTGAAAGGGATCAGAAGATGATCATCCACAGGGTCAGTTGTAATGTCGACAGATGTGGAAGAAGTAAGGATCCCTTGTCCTGTGTGAGTACATCCATTCAGTGAGACAACTTGTGGAGATGGCCCTTGGCTAACTGCAGAAGAAGAGGGAACCAATGTTGCCTTGGTCAAAAGGGAGTCGCCAACAAGATTTTCGGTTTGATCTGCTAAATCTTCGGCATGACTTTCTGTATGAGAGGGAAGGGGGAGGAATGCATAAAGAAACATCCCATTCCCTGAGAAAGAAAGGGCATCCACCTTCCAAGCCACATGATGCGGGGTCCTGGCTCAAAAGAGCAGAAATTGTCTGTTCTGAGGGGAGGCAAATAGATCTAGATGTGGAGTACCCTACAGATGAATCAGGTTCAAGAACACATCCCTGGGAAGCATCCATTCGTGGGATCATGTCATGTCCTGCTTAATGTGTCTACCACAACATTTTGAGCAGATGGAAGATAAACAGCATGAAGTGTGATCTTGCACTGAATGGCTAGCTCTCATGCCTTCATTGCCAGCCTGCATAGATGGTAAGACTTGGTACCCCCCCCCCATCTGTTTATGTACCATAAGACAGTGGTGTTGTCTGTAAGGATTTTCAGAGGACCTGGTTGAAAAAGACGGTGGACAATTTGTAAAGCTAGGAGAAGAGCCCTCATTTCCCTGATGTTGATGTGCTCTCTCATCTGAGATGGAGACCATAGACCCTGACCTTTCCTGGAAACAAAGGTCCCCCCCAGCCCATGTCTGAAGCATCTGTGAAGAGGTGTTGCGAAGCCTAGGGCAGAAGAAGAGGAAGACCTAGATTCAAAAAAAACTGCTGAATCCACCAAAGGAACTCTGATTTCAGACATGGAAGAAGTGGAATCATGGTATCTAGTGGATGAGCATGCTGGGATAAAATAGTCTTTAGAAACCACTGCAATTTTGTCATGTGGAGTTTTGCAAAGGACAGCATGGTAATTTTGGAAGCCATGAATCCTAGGAGTCTCATTAACTCCCTGGATGAGATGGTTGGAAGAGTCAGGGGGGTCTCTAAGAAGTGAAAGAGAAATACAGCCTTGTCTGTTGATAGAAAGACCATCATCACGTCTGTCCTGAACATGGTCCCCAGGAAAATGTGATCCTGAGATAGAGTCACACTGGATTTAATGAAATTGATGGTGAAATCTAGGCTTTAAAGGAGGTGAATGGCCTTCTCTATATTTAAAGACAAGAGATTGGCATCATTTGCTAGGAAAAGAAGGTCATCCAGGTAGGGATAAACCTGAATGCCCTGGACTCTCCGGAAGGCAATGGCAGGAGCCAGGCACTTTGTAAACATCCTTGGAGCAGTGGAAAGATCAAAAGGCAAGGCAAAAAATTGAAAGTGCAAAGAACCCACCAAGAAATGTAATGTAAACATTTCCTGTACAGAGGATGGATGGGGATATGCAAGTAGACATCTTTGAGATACATAGAAGTCATGAAGGCATGAGGTGAAATAAGACAAAAAAGTGTCTGGATGGACAGCATTCAGAAAGAAGGAACCTTCAGGAAAGTGTTTAAGTGGGAAATATCCAGAATTGTCTCCAAGTACCAACTTTTCTTATGACCAGAAACATTCTTGAGTAAAACCCCTTGCCTGTCTGATCCTAACAAATAGCCTGTATGTTGCCCTGAGACCTTAGCTTAGAAAGAAGGTCTGGAAAAAGCTGCAACTGACTTGGGGGAGGGGGGCTGTGGAATACCCATGAAAGGAAGGAGATGCTTTCAAGTCATGAAGTAACCTTTTTGGATAATGGACAAAACCCAAGCATCCTGACTGATCCTTGCCCAGACTGGAAAAGAAAGAAAAAGACAAAGTGAGAACTGCATCTGGCCTGAAAGGACTGCTGAGAAGAAGGAACTGTAGTAGATGATTTTGAATGATGGAGTCTTCTAGAAGACTTCTTAGACCTAGAAGCAGAAGAAGAAGAAGCTGAATGTGCTGGTCTCCTAACAAAAGATGTTTTGACAGGAAAGTTTCTATGAAATTTATGGACTGGTGAAATAAAGAAGTGTTTAAGGTCTTGGAGTTCCTTTCCTTTCCTTTCTCTTGAAGAGCCTTAAATATTTCTGCAGCCACTGATCTGAAAAGAGCAGTCATCCAAATGAGCATCTAGTAACTTGGCCTTAATGTCATAAGGTAATGATTGAAGTCTCAACCATGAATGCCTCCTAAGCACAAAGGCAGAAGCAACAGCTCTAGATGCTGTCTCAACAACATCATAGCTGCACTTAATTGAATGTCTAGCAACCTGAGAGGAAGAAGCCAAAAGAGACATGACCTGTCTGAAAGAAAGAAGCCAAAAGAGACATGACCCGTGTTTTAACCTCAGAATCTGGAAGGAAGAAAAGCCTGAGAAGATTGAGAAAGCAAAGCCAAGGAGTACCTAGACATATATGCCCGGTAATTAATAGATTTGATAGCTAAAATGGAAGAAGTATATACCTTTTTACCCAGTCTCTCAAGAATCGTGCTCTCTTTCTCAGATGGAAGTAGCTTAACAGAAGGGGATAACTGGGAAGACTTATCTGAAGCTATGGAGATCACTGCTGGATCTGCAGAGGGGCATTTGTAGAGAAATGTACAATCTTCAGGAGCCTTATAGAACCTGTAAGGCCTCTTAGGAGCTGAAGCCTGTGATTCTGGAGTTTTAAAGGAAAAAGCAAATGCATCTAAGAAAGCAGGAAGGACTGGAGGAACTGCAGAGGGTGAGGGAACCTTCATCTGAAGGAGGTCATAGTACCTCTTCTGTTCTTCAGAAATCTGGGAACCATCCCATTTGAAGAACTCCCTCATCTTATTAATGGTTTATCCAAAGGAAATTTCCTCCTGAGGGGAATCTCCTCTCTGAGATTTCTCCTCTGGAGATGCTTATTCCAAAGGTGAAGCAAGGTGGGTGGAGTATGCCAAATAATCATCATCAGAAGAGGAGTCCTCAGAAACAGAATTAGGTACCTGAAACACAGCAGCCTGAACTGGGAAGGAAGAAAAAGACAGCAGAGGCAGAGGGGAAGTAGGTTTCAAGGCCATCAAGGCCTTAACAATACCCTGAGAAAAAGCGTCCCAATCTGACTGAGAAGAAGAATAAGGAATTCTAGGGTGATTAGTTTTTTGCTTCTTCTTAACATGTCTTTCTGGAAGAGGGGACAAAGAAGAGAAACCTGACATAGGTCTAACAGCAGATGAAGCTGGATCCCTAGTCACAGCATCAATGGCAGGGACGTCGCTGGAGTCCTCCAACACGAGCCATGGTTCCCCCACATCACCTGAAAAGGACATCTGCAAAGCCTCTGAAGTGCTGGGATCCGATATCCTAGCAGTTTCCACAGAGGTACCTGCCGAGGAAGCAGATCCGACCTCCGACTATACCACCAGGTCTTCAATGACCTCAAGGGGTAAATCTGAGGCAAAAGGCACAGAGGAAGACGATTCAGGTTTCAGCTTACTCACCTCCCTTTTCAAACTCGGCTTGGTTGAAGTACCCCCCCTGCACCCTTCATAACGTCTTTAGCCAGATGTTTGAGCCTGTGCTTCTCCAGATAAAGATTCAGAGCCGAAAGTTGGCTATGCAATGTTTTAGGTACAAAGGCCTGACAGAACAGGATTGGTGGACATGACTAGGCCCTAAACAAAAAAGCCAGAGCTCGTGGCTATCGTTATGTGGAATGTGCCTTCCACACCTACACTTGCCCCTCCTGGATGACATGAAGAAAACAAATGGCAGCAACAAGAAATAAAATCTCCAATGGGGTCCTTATCTGAGCTGGTAGTGACACACAAATGAAATCTGACTGCAGACTGAACGTAGGAGTCAAACTTTCGAATGGCGGCAGAAAAGTTCTGAGGATGGTACGTGCGGACATCCTTTTATATCTGACGTTGTCAAAGCAGATGTGTGATATCCCACATACTGGCAGTTGCTTGCAGCCTTTGTATAATGGCCAGACGTCTGGTCATAGGGTGGAATACAACCCATATGTATGAACACTGCAACACTGAATAAAAGGACATCATGTGTGAATTTGCCTTATACCTATTCAAGTCCCTCAAAACTTACAGACGATTACACTCAGTCATAGCAAACATTAGAATTTCATACTTCTTATTCATAGATTCATAGGTTCATAGGAGGTTAATAAGCTATTGACCTAAGGATCATTTCAAGCCTAGCCTATTACACTCATTATGTTTCATAGGATCATAGGAAGTTACTAGGCTATTTGTCTTGAGGCCCTTACAAGCCTAGCTAAGAATTTAGCCCATGTTCTAACAAGTCAGCACCCTATGCTACTGTCCAGCAGGGACACATGTGGAATCCCAGGGGTGTATTTTCTGTTCCCCATCCAGTTATCCAGGTTGCACTTAAAAAGGTTTAATGAGGTACTCTGGTTTATGTGGAGAGGGAGTCTATTCCACAAAAGGGGAGTCTCTGGGGCACAAATCTGTTCCGCCAACAAGTCCTACTGATGTCACAGACCAGGTTGAGGTCTTGTGTGCGGGTTACACAAGTGGAGCTTGACTTGCGGATGTGCAGCAGTCCCATCAGGGTGGGGTCTGAGATTGCTCTGTATGCCAGACACAGGTCACCTGTGAGGAGTCTGTAGGAGACTGAGTAGAGGAATATGGCTTTTATCCTATCTGTGTAGGGTAGATGTTTGAGGCCCTGGATTCTCTGGGCGAGGAATCTCTATGGTCCCTCCAGCTGCTGCATGTGCTTTGTGAGGTGCATGCTGAAAGGGGCACTGTATTCAATAATCGGTCTTATAAGGGAAGAATACAGGGATGTTATGACCACCTTGTCCCTGGATGAGCTACCCTTACTAAATGAGGTGGGCTATGTAGAAAGTTTTCTGTGCAATGGAGGCAATATGGTGGTCAAAAGTCAGTCTGCTATCAACCTGGTTTCCCAAGTCCCTTATGACTGATTGCGTGCTTAGTGCCTTATTATCAATGTGATCATTTGTGGGAACATCATTCTACCCAAAAGGGATAATTATGCATTTTTTGGCAATCAGTTTGAGGCCATGTTTCAGGCACCAGTCATTTGTTTGGGTGAGACCCTCTTGGAGGATGTCCAATCACTAGAGGAATTGATGACAGTACCCAGCTTGCAGTCATCTGCAGACTTTGTCAGCCATAGCCCACTAGATTTGGCCTGCACCTCTGAGAAGTATATCCCAAACAGCAGAGGCCCCAAGATCGATCCCTGGGGTACATCACTTGTTATGGGTCTACTACTTGAGGTGGCTTCCCCTATTTTGACTAGGTGGGTTCTATCAGTGAGCCAGTTTGCTATCCATGTGGTAACATATGGATTGATGCCTAGTAGTATGCAGTGTGCACCATCTTACTCTCCATCTATGGCCTTGGTGACTGTCTCACAGATGTCAACCAAATTTAACAGGCATGATCTCCCCTTGACAAAAACAAACTGTGTGGGATCAAGTGTCTGGAGGTTGCCAATGTCCTTGTTAATGAGGTCCATGATAATCCGCTCCATGGCCTTGCAGATCAGGCTAGTTAGGCTGATGGGTCTCTAATTTCCTGGATCAGTGAATGCTCCACCTTTGTATAATGGGATGACAGTTTCAACAGAAAAAGTATAGTCAATGTCCAAGATTATTATTATTAGCAATGACTGCCCATGTCCAAGAGGGATGTGGGACCTATTCCTGGCAGGAATTTGTGGTTTCCCATCCATTTATCCAGGCTCCTTTTGAGCAGAGTCATAGTTGTGCTCTGCTTAATATGAACTGGTAGCCTTTTCAGAGAAGTGGCAACCTCTGTGAGATGAATTTGTCTCTCCATCATGTCCTTTTTAAATCGCAGGCCAGATTTAGGTCACTGGAGTGGGTAATTCTAGTCCCATTTGACCTATGGATGTGGAGCAACTTCATCAGGTTGGGATTGGAGATTGCTCTGTATGCCAAACACAAGTCTTCCCTAAGAAGCCTATATGATACTGAATGCAGTGACAAAGACTTCAGTCTGTCTGTGTAAGGCATGTACTGAAGACCCTGGATCTTCCTAGTTAAAAATCTCTGGGGTCTCTCCAGTTGTTGCAGGTGCCTGGTATGGTACATACCAAATGGGACATTATACTCAATTATGGGCCTGATAAGGGATGAGTACAGGGGGGTTATAACCTCTACTATTCTTGAGGCTATGCCTTTGCTAATCAAATGTGCTATGTAGAATGCCTTTCTTACTACAGTCGCACATGGTGGTCAAAGTTTAGATCTCGGTCTACTTGTGTGCCCAAATCCCTCACTACAACATTCATACTTAAGGTATTGTTGTTTATTTGATAATTAGTAGGGACACTGCTTTTACTGAACAGGATAATGATATTACTTAGAAAATACATTCAGAAAGTAAGGTCTTCTGTGTAATGCCGAAGGCTAAAACACTATTCAAGAGATGGTTTGTGTGGCAAGGGTGTGGGGTTTAAAGCCTTTTCTCTGTTGCTCTCTAATTTATTTAATTATGTCTTTAAGAGACTTAGAGTAATATTTAAAGGGTATTTCTGGTGTCTAGCATTAGTACAAAGGACAAACTCGATGACTTGTTGTTTGCTGTACAACTTATACAAGGTTCAAAACTTCCTCCTTTTCCTTTAAAGGAGTGAGGGTAATTTTTACTGAGTATCTATGCCCCCCATACATATTTTGTGTTGCAAAATTGTTATTTCATTAACTTTAAGTGAGTTGAGAGTAAATATCTCTGATGTCTGTCTAGTACCCTCCCCACACACACACACACACACATTATATGTATGTCGTGCTGCAAAACTCTTTTTCTGTTAAGATCTTAAGTGAGTTGAAGGCAATATCCCTAGTGTTTAGTATTTCTCCCATCCCATATATATTTTGTACTGTAAAATTGTTATTCTACTAACTTTTTAAATGAGTTGAGGGTACTATCCATGGTGTTAAATGCCCCCCCCCCCCCACAATTCTACTCCGGCTGCTGATTGGTCAGCCTTGTGGAGGGAAAATCAGCAGTTAGAGTGAAACATTTTCAGGACTTTCTTCCTTAAAAGTTCAGATGTAGCATGTTCATCCAGAACTAAACAAACAAAAAATAACAACCAAAATGTTTCCTTACAATAACTATATACACTACTAGTAGGATAGTGGGCAGCTGCAACTACTGCAGCAGTGAGGAGTCTGAACATCTATTGTTATGAGTACGTGCAGCTTACAAAACTGCACTGTGTTCATCACTCTCACTGCTGCAGTAGCCTTTCAACTATATGGGTTGATTACCAAAGTCTAGCCAACCCTGAAGGAGGAAGGATATGGAGTCAGGAAGTCATAGAGAATGGTCCTACCAAAGCCAGTCCTGGATCAAGAAAAGAGAGTTCAGCTTGTATTGCCTTGTAAAGGTACATGCAGAGAACTGTATAGCTGCCTCTATAATGCTTCTAGAGTCCACTCCTTTCCTATATGTCATCAAAGAAGACAAGGCTCTCGTACAGTGTGCTTTGATACTGCCTGGAACTGGTTTACCATTGTCGTTATAACAAAAGGCAAAACCTGGGGACAACCAACTGGAAATAGTCTGTTTGACACAGGCTTCCCTTTCTTTGTCCCAGCATAAGAAATAAAAAGTTGATTAGCTTCCCCAAAGCACTTGATTCTAAGATAGTACCCAAGCTACCTATGCCTGTCCACAGTATGCATAATCTTTTCTTCCTGGTTCTGGGGGTTAGGATAGAACACTGGGAGATGGCCTGATTCAAAGAAAACTCTGAAACAACTTTGGGCTTGAATGACACCAAGCGAACTTGTAACTCAGATACTCATCTTGCAGTTGTCAGGGAAATGAGAAGAGCAGTTTATCATGTAGTGAACCTTAAGAATGCATGAAGTGCACGTTCAGATGGAGAATTGGTTAGCATTTCCAGCAGACAGTTAAGATCCCAGGAAGGAGAAACCTGTTTGTGAGGTGATCTTGGGTGAAACAGTCCTTTAAGAAATTATTTTATGAAGAAAACATCAAAGAAAGAGAAGTATCCATGGGCAGACATACTGAAATGGCTACAAGATGTTCGTTGATAAAGTAGTACGTAGGCCAGGGGCTAGTAACTCATACAAATATGTGAGTACAAGTGACTCAATATCTGATAAAAGCCTGGTTACTAGAAAATTCCTTCACGTCAATATAAGATTTTCTACTGGCAGGATTTATTGCCTCCTTTAATACCCTGCTGCACATCCTCCATCAGAAAACTTTTACCCTAAAAGGTATCAGAATCCAGGCAGATAACTGAAGATGTTTTAGACTCGGGTATATCAACACTCCCATCTTGTTTGAGCAGATCTGGACAGTGGGGAAGCTTGTGGTAATTGCCCTCGGTCAATTCCACAAAAAGGAAGAACCAGTATTTCCTGGGCCAAAAGGAGATTACTAAAGGGTAGAAATTAAGAAGCATTCACCTGCAAGGGAATTGAAACTGCATCTGTTGTCTATTTTGAAATCAGGCTAAAAGATCTGTTTGCGGTATTCCCCAGAATTGGACCAATACCCGGAAGACCCCCTTGTTCAGTTTACATTCTTGGTGGTCTATCCTGGTCTTTCTCAGCTTGTCTGACACTTTCTTTTCATTCTGACTGAAAGTAAGTTGCTTGAAGGGTTAAAGAATGCTGAAGAACTACCTTCTACGCAATCATAGTCAGCCTCCATACAGGGTACAACCTTGTGCCCCTTGCTAGTTAATGTGTCACATCACTGGTGCAGTCTGTAATCATCTGGAAAGGTCCAAGGGACTCTAGACGATGAAGCATTTAAAGGATATGGATCACAGTCCACATCTCTTTTAAGATTAAGTGCTTTGATTTCTCTGAGGAATCCCAAAGGCCTTGCACACCTATCCCTACAGTAACTGCCCCAAAAGGAAAATTTGAGGCATCTGTAGTTACATACTGAGTTGGAGGTTGAGGGAAAATAGGGGACACCCATATTTGCTAATATATGTAATCTCCAGCAGTGCAATTCCTTTATTTACAAAGCCCAAGGTTGGTATCCAAGCATCGAGTGGATGCAAGTGTTGGTCAGTGTGTTACTAAGATAACACTATAGCTCTCTCGCATGCTAGCTGACAAGAGGAATAATGAGAATCATAGAGGCAATGAACCCCAGAATCCTGACAGCTTCTGTTTGCTGAAGTTTGAAACTGAGTTGAGAAGCTCAGAAAGGTTTCCAGATAAAAAAACACCTTTTTCCTGCATCAAAAAATCTTTTACTGCAGACTGTCTCTAAGACATCCTAGAAAGACAATCCTGTGTGATGGGATCAAGGACGATTTCTGAATGTTTGTCTAGAGTTCCAGATTGGTCAGAAGACTTGAAACCAATATGTTAAGGACTCTTGACATCTGGGAGAAAAAACTCTACAAAGATGAAAAAGTCATCCCAAAAAGAAAAAATGTTAGTGCGTTTCAGTCTACCCTAAGCAATG
Organism: Protopterus annectens; assembly: GCF_019279795.1. Taxonomy (NCBI): domain Eukaryota; kingdom Metazoa; phylum Chordata; order Ceratodontiformes; family Protopteridae; genus Protopterus; species Protopterus annectens. The sequence goes on along the minus strand of NC_056744.1, from coordinate 1,489,905,189 downwards.
ACTGGAGATAAGACACTTTGTAAAACCATTAGAGCAGTTCATTACCCAGAGAATAATGCAGAGAACTGATCTTGTGACCCAGATTAAGAAATTCAGAGATCTTTTTAAATCTATTGATAAAAATGAAAATAAATTGAAAAACAATATGATACAAATTTTATCTACCTAAAGCCTTGAGTCTTCTGTTACCATAAAGCTTCCCTGGAGAAAAAGAGAAAACTGACTCTGAAGGGTAATCATCTTGGATTCTGGAACTTCCACATAGTGATTTAAGGAGAAAAGATTTAAAATAGGTCTCCAAAAAGGCTCTTTATTTGGTACCAGAAGCATTTGGGAACAGGTGCCTTAACCCTTTGCTTCTATGACTCCTAGGGTGAGCAAACCTGAAGAAATTAAGGACAACATCTGTTTTGGTTCAGTTTATGGAGAGAACCTCCCCTTAAAAGAGGTTTCTTTATCCAGTACAAGTATCCAGGACCAACTGTATCCATCCTGAACTACCCTTAACACCATACCTCTCAACTGTACCAAATGTCTTGGTTTTCCCCGGTTTTTGAGGTCCAAATAATGGGGTGTCGTGATTCCTGAGTGACACCCCTTAATTTCCTGGCTATTTTTTTGTTTATTTTTTTCCCAGCCTGATGCCATTACGCGGAAGCATGCACAGTGACGTCAGCTTCATCCATCCAGTCGGAACTGAGCTGAGGGCTGCTGTGTTACAAGTGGGGCAGGACAGACTAGAAGCCTGAACAGGAAGTTAAGAACAATGACCATTTCTGTCAATGAGCAAATTTACAAGAAGGGCGGGACAGACGAGAACTGAAGCCTGAACATGAACACTTAGCTGCTAGCCTGCTCTCTGTTCTTTCCAGATAAAGCACTGAGCTGCAGCTACAAATGTATTTCCATACTGCTGTTGCATTCTGTATATGTTTTATGTGCTGCCAAAGCACTGAGGTGCTACAAATTTATTTCAATTCCCCATAGATGTTTTATGTGCTGATAGCCTGCCATTCAGAAGTTGAACACGCGCGCAATTTGAACTGCGTTATGAAGCAGAAGTGCTATCTGCTGCATTAACTATTTATTTTATTTGAAGTTGAGCTTCCAAATGCTAATTTGTTTTATTTGAAGTTGAGCTGCCAATGTACTGTCTGCTACATTAACGATGTGGCTGCCGATGTACTGTCTGCTGCATTAACCATTTATTTTGTTTGAAGCTGAGCTGCCAAATGCCAATTTACTTTATTTGAAGTTGAGCTGCTGATGTACTGTCTGCTAGATTAATGACTTAGCTGCCAATGTACTGTCTGCTGTATTAAAGGTTTATTTTATTTGAAGTTGAGCTGCCAAATGCCAATTTATTTTATTTGAAGTTGAGCTGCCAATGAACTGTCTGCTAAATTAACGATTTATTTTATTTGAAGTTGAGATGCCAATTTATTTTATTTGAAGTTGAGCTGCATATCTTATTTGAAGTTGAGCTGCATATCTTATTTTATTTGAAGTTCAGCTGCATATTGTGTGTGTGTGTGTGTGTGTGTGTGTGTGTGTGTGTGTGTGTGTGTGTGTGTGTGTGTGTGTGTGTGTGTGTGTGTGTGTGTGTGTGTGTGTGTGTGTGTGTGTGTGTGTGTGTGTGTGTGTGTGTGTGTGTGTGTGTGTGTGTGTGTGTGTGTGTAGTAGCACAACAGGTAGTATACTTGCTTTTGCTGCAGAAGGTCGTGGGTTCTACTCCCACAGTCTGCAGATGGATTGGTGATATTGTACTGTGTTATACTTTTAAAGGGGGTGGGCGCTGCAGTCCTGAGAATATCCTCCTTTGGTGGAGATACCTTGTAACTATGAACCTGTTATCAGTTTGCCTTCCATTCCCTATTGAAATATTACTAGCTTATTTTTTTATGTGAAACATAGGGAATTTATTCTTCAAGGGCAACAGGCATTTTACTTTTAGTTGAAACAATGAAATATAAAGTTGTTTGCTAGCAGCAGCCTAGTTACAGATCTCTTTAACATCGAAATTAGATGACTTTTGCTTCTGCAGCGACTGTGCATATTTACTAATACTGGTGGATTTAGAAGTTTTAGTAGACTTTTATGATGGAAATGTTCTGAACTGGGCATTTCTGTCATTACTGGTTCATGAATTTTGTTTCATTCTTTACTGGAAAAATTTTCAAACAAATTTAAAATGTGCTCTAACAAGTGTGCTGTATTATGCAAGGAATATAATTTAATAAAGTCATTAAGGTGTGTCAAAGAATAAATGTACGTTTCTTGTTTCGTGCACAAGGGGATATGATTAGAAAACAGCCCAAAGGCAATCTTTATCCACCACTGGCCAGATGCATTTTATTGGATGTGGGTTTCAATGTTGTTTCAATGAATGTGAGTTCCAAGGGCAGAGCAGTTTTAATGCTAAATTTATTTTCATTGTGAAACTGTATTGCTTTGTTTACCAGATGCCTATTAGTGTTTGTGCTATAAAATGTAAAATAAAATCCAAATCATTGTAGATGTAAAGCAGTATACAGATTATGTGTTTATGGTAAATGGGGCAAAATAGCCAGGTGATGGGAGATTGGAATGGCTGCAGGGGGACTCTGGGGTCATATTTTGGTTGTCTGTTCTTCAGTTTGCTTTCGAAAGTTGGTATCCCACAATCTCAATGGAGTGGGTGGAGTTACAAAATTATGTATGCAAATGTTATGTTAATCAGTGTACAGATTTGTACCTATTTTTCATGGGCCTTTGTCCAGATTTTTGATGTTTCCAGGTTGAGAGGTATGCTTAACACCCATGAGTTTGCCACAATCTGTTGCCAAAGTATAATTTAAGTATAAAACTGGCAAAGCCAGTTTTTGGGACAGGGTTTGACAAATTACAGTGTGGCGGGGGGAGGCTGACATAGCCATGCTGAAGTTGTTGACCATCTCTTTTTTGGAAAAGTTCCAGATAGTTATTGTTTCCCCTTCTACCATATATATTTTTTTTTGCTTTCCTGTTTGACCTGAGAAGGTAGGAACTGTCTGTTTTTTCTTTTTTTTTTTGTAAACATGTTTATTTAATTATCACTTGTGTCATAAGTGCATTTACATTTATATAAAAGTAATCAAACTGTTTTAACAAGTATTTTCAAACATTACACTTGACATATATTGCTATAAATCATATAACCTAAACAACATAAATTATTCATTTCCTGCCTTTTTTTAAACAAGAAACATCTTTATTAAACCATCACTTATGACATAGGCAATTATATATATATATATATATATATATGTATATATATATATATATATATATATATATATATATATATATATATATTTATATATATATATATATATATGGGTCTACTTAATTTGCCCTAACTTCCGATTGCTCGACACCCATTTACCCGACACCAAATGACTGAAATTTCATTTGACGGAAAATTCATTTGACCGACATTTCATTTGACCGACAAGTATTATTTGCAAGTAAATGGGATATGCCCCTTTCCCCACTGTAGTGCGACCCTGGAGTTAGAATATATAGTTAGGGGGGGTATGGGGGGCACAGCCTCCCACAATGGGGGGAGTGGGGGGGACTCTTCTGTAGTTATACAAGTAATAAATGCACTGCCATGTCAGTAGAGCAAAGGTAAAGCAGAGTACCCCTCCCTAGCCAAGGAAAAAGCAGTAAGAAAGGTAGAAGGTGGAAGGGTGCTAATACCACAACAGTGACATATTAGAACATCTATTGTTAATGTAAGTTAACTTACACAACTGTATTATGCTCCTCATTAGATCACTATTCCAGTAGGCATACATATATGGGACAACTGCCACAGCTTACAAAGAAAGTGAAGTGGGAGAAGGGCGAGAGTGTAGAATCTCCTGTAAAATAACTTTAGCAAACCCTGCTCTGGATCTGAAAGCTAAGTCAAGCTTGTAGTGCCTAGTAAAAGTGTGCACTTAGGACTAATAACTACTTCTTGAATAGACCAATAATCGATTTTTTACAAAAAAAAAAAAAAAAAGCAGAAGTAAGCACAGCTTTGATCATCTGAGACCTAACATTCTAAGGATGGCTTTTATCATGCTGTGAATAACAAAACTGAATATCCTGAGACAGATATCTAAAAATTGTTTAGATACTGAATGCCCTTTTTTATTTCTATCAGAGATGGTTAGAGTTCCTAAAGTCTCTTGTCCTTCCATGTAAAATCTTAACTGTCTTTGGGCATCTAGAGTACAAAGGATTATTTTTCCTCTATTTTCTCTGCTCAGGAACTAACACAGTGAGATGAATACTTTGGTTCAAGGTGAAGTCAGAAATCATCTTAATCATAAAAGAAGGGTTGAGTCTAAAATGCATTCTGTCTTTATGAAAAATAAAAAAGGTTGTGTAGACATTAGGACCTCTAATTCAGAAACCTGTCTAAAACTCAGAGAAATTAGCAAAATAGTCTTCCATGTAAGAAATTTTAAAGAGGAATTGGCTTTGTGATGAAAATGAGAAACAGTTAACTTCTCCAATGCAAAAGTAAGATCACAGGAGGTACCAACTTCTCCAAAACAAAATTAAGATCCCAAAGAGGTGTTGCCTGTTTTGCAGGTGATCTAATACATGATAGCCCTTTCAAATAGGAATCTAAAGGCAGACAAGCAGAAACAGACGCAAGGTGTACCTTCCTAGAAGTGTACACAAGGCCTGAGTTGAGCAATTCACACAGTTACTGAAGAATCAGAGGAGTCCTGGCTTGTTCTCTTTTATAGCACAAACTAGGAAAATCTTTTTCCATTTGGCTGTCATTTCCTAGTAGTAGGTTTTCTAGCCTAGCAACTGCTTCATGTCCTCAGATAAAGGTGTCTAATAAATCAAAAATCTATCAACCAGAGAGTTAGGTATAGATTTTGAATGAACAGATGGATTAGGGATCCATTGTCCTGTGCCAGGAAATGCAATCTCTGAGTAAGTTGTGTTAATTGCCCATGGCCAGATGCATGAGAAGGGAGGATTGATATTGTCTGGGTCAAAAGGGAGTTATCAGAAGTATCTTTAGCAAGTCTGTCTTGATCTTTAAAAGAACTTTAGGTGTCAGAGAAAATAGAGGAAAGGCAAACAGGAACATTCCTGTCTATGAAAAGAAAGGACATCCATTTTTCCCAGGCCTTTTTGCAATGAGTCCTGAAACATAACTTGTTTATCTATCTGTAGGAGGCAAACAGATCTACTTAAGGAGTTCCCCAGAGATAGAAAATCATCTGGAAGACCTCTGGGTGTAGCATCATCTTGACAGTGTGCTCTGCTCTGAAAGAATGTATACATCCTGAAGAGTAAGACTGCTCTTTATTACCATCTCCAAGGCAATCATGGCTAGCCCCAAAATAGAGTAGGCTATTGTCCTTTTTGTTTATTTACCAAATCACTGTGGTGCTTTTCTTTTAAACACCTTTACTAATTTATCACTTAAAAGATAATCATGCATACATTAACAGAAAAGAAAATAAACCATTTTAACATTTTCCATTTACACACATTATATATGTCTTCTTTCTTTACAAAAACTGTCTTTCAGTCCATAATTACACACAAATTGCTCCATCTCTGCATTCCCTTAAACCTCACTCCTCCTCCTTGACATTATTTCTATGTAGCTTGCTCCTCTTTTAGTTCTTTCACATCTTTTACAATATTCAGTACTTAAAATGGAGCTGGTTTAGATTTTGATTTCAGTTTTCTAGCAATTGTTTTTTTTTCTTCAGCCAAAATAATTAAACTTAATAAGGTTTTACTACATGTAAGCAATTCAGATTCTGTGCCCCGTCTCTAAAAAAAAAAAACATTTCCCTTAGTTACAGCCACTTGCTCCCCAATATGTCTGACACAGTACTTTGTAGGGAAGATTTAAAATTTGGAGAAAAAAAATTAACTCCGTTAGTACGGCAAAGTGCATGGCTCAAATTACAATTCCAACCAGAAGAAAAAAAAATGGCCAGCACTTAAAGGTGGAACACATATTGATTTAATACCATAGAAACATATCAGAGGTGCAAGCGAAAAGCACAACACCCCCACAGCTCCAGAAAAGTTTCGTCAACAGCCTTCATCAATGAAATGAAACATGTAAAAGACACAAAGAATATATACATATATATATATATATATATATATATATATATATATATATATATATATATGTATATATAGATATAGACAGATATATATATATATATATATATATATATATATATATATATATATATAAAATAGACCACCCCCACAACCTGTAACTGAAAAAATTACAAACGCTCATTAAGACTGGGGGAGAACAGACCCCACAGTCTTATAATCCAACAATTTTCCTTGTTATTAAGAATCCCACGCCTTCCACTTTTGTTGCTCCTATCACCTTCAATTTTGTCAATAATGACAAAAATGAACTTTGCTGTGAGATGTTTAATAGAATGTTTATAGAGTACATTCGAAAGCCTATTATTCCTGATGTCACTGATGTGTTCAGAAATTCGTAACCTTAGAGGGCATGACGTTTGTCCTATATAAAACACTGAACAAGTACAGGTTGCTAAACAGATAACCCAATCAGTGCTACAATTACACAAAAAATGAATGTCATACACTTGAGAAATATTTTGGCTAGTGAACTGTTTAGATTTTAAAACATAATTGCAACCCGAACAATGACCACAAGACCCACAGCCAATCAGTTTATCCCCATCAATCCTAGACTGATAGGTGGAATCAACATTAAGCTTTTTCTTATGTTTATAATGAGTGAAAAAATTGCCCAAGGTCTTACCTCTATGGAAAGATAACAAACAACTACGAGTTAGAATATCACTCAACTATTCATCAGCAAGCAAAGTGTCTCAATGTTTTTGAATAACATCCATAAAATAACCAGTACTGTGACCATAATAGCGACTAACCTGATTTTACTATTATTAGTCTGTTCCTTGTCTTTATATTTCAAAAGAAATGACCTAGCTTGACTAGATACCCAATCACTAGTCTTAAGGATAGAATCCTTATTATAGCCACATGCTACATTATTAACCAAATCATATTTGTAATGCTCATAAGAATGATCCTCAGTACAAATGCGACACATATGCAAAAATTGGAATTGGGAATATTACGAATAATATGCCATGGATGAAAACTAGCAACATATAATGACGTATTAAACTGTGGATGTTAACGGAAAACACTACTGTGCAAAGTCCAACCAACATTCCTGAAGTTATCCACATCCAAGGAAGTAATCTGACTCACATCATAATGTAGGGTAAAATTAATACATTTGTTGTCATTTAAATAATCTACTAACTCCTGTAGATATACAGCATCAGACTTCCACACCATCCAGCAATCATTCAAGTACTTTCATCAAATATCTATTTCTTCCAAAAATAAATTATGAGTCATGTCATATATAAGCTGATCCTTCAGGTAGCTCATAATCAGATCAGCATAAATGGGGACTAACGACTTCCCCATTGCAGTGCCTTTAATCTTCCAATAGCATTCCCCATTAAAATAAAACACATCTTTAGTTAGGACTTGTTCAGTAAGGCACAATAAAACGAGGACTATATAATGATACTCGACTGAGCCAATACTCTGGTGCCAACAGGCCCGCCCAATGTGGTATACTGGTATGTAGGGCTGTCACATCTAGAGTATACATCATCCATCCAGGCTCTAACTGCATGTTAGATATAATATTTAAGAACTCCGTAGTGTTTTTGATCCTTGCTCTAACTGCTGACAATAATGGTCTTAAATACCTAGTGAGGAATGCTGATAATTTCTCAGGTAGGGACCCATTTCCAGAGACAATGGGTCTGCCTGGAAATTTTCATGAATCCTTATGTATTTTTGGCAAAAAGTACAAATATTGAATTTGGGGTTCAGGAACAGTTAGATAAAATACTACTGATTGATTAATAATACCCTCATCAAGGGCCGATCGTAGGAAAATATCAATACCTTTTTTAAATTTGTGGATGGGGTCTATACGCATTTTCATATAAAACTTAGTATCTGATAATTGTCTTACCACTTCATCTAAATACATAGACCAATCCATGACAACAATAGCTCCTCCTTTATTAGCTGGAGTAATAACTAAGTCAGTCCTCTTCTGGAGATTTGCTACAGCTTGTAACTCAACAGAAGTTAAATTATGTCTAAACACCCCTGAACTAGGCTCCCTAAAGTGTAAATCTTTAAGAACACATTGCTGGAAAGTTGCCACATGTCTATTCATGGGAGGCATAAACTTGGATTTGTGAAATCGAAAATCAGTAGCTATATCAGAGGATGCATCCTCACCAAAATGTAATCTTAAATTTAATAATCGACAGAAGGAAATGACATCATGAGACAAAACATTTTACAACACAAAAAAACAGGCACAAAATCGAGACCCTTATTCAAAAGTTGTATTCAACAGCTGACAACACCACAGAAGAAATATTGTGTACATTACAAGATTGATTTAATGTGGTATCAGTAGTTGTAACAATGTGTCTAGGGTAGATGCTTGGTTTATGTTTTCTACCACCCCTTCATCTCCTGACACTAAAGGGTTGCCCAAAGTACTTTTTTTGGGGAGCTGGTGACTCTTGTCTATTGTCATATTCTGTATCAGAAATATAAGAGGAATCCTCCCCTGAAGTATAACCAATATTGCTAATTTTCTTTTTCAAAATGGACCTGTTTCATTTTCTCCTATTAGCTGAAAGTCCCAAATCCTGACTAGCAAATCTTGCACTCTTTTGATGTCCAAAAGGCTTGTCCCTGAATTGTTTCTCAGTAACTATAAGCTCCTTAGTGAGCTTTTGAAAACGAGTAATGTAAAAAGGTTGGCCCTCAAAGGGTTTTACCTCATCACAAATTTGAGACACCTGAGTAATCGAATGAGTAACATATGTTCATAATAGGTAGTCAATACCTCAACAAATTGCATAGATGCATTCTGTTGTGCAGTCACCCATTCCTGTGTCAATGTATCATGCACAGTACTGACCAAAGTTTGAATATGAATTTGTAGGCCCTTGGATGTAATCCCCTTAGATTTATAGGCTTTAAACAACTTTAAATGCTAAACATTACTCCAAAAGGTTTTCATAGATTTAGTTAGTCTGGCAAATGTCTGATTGCATAAAATTTCTGATTATCAATAGCTGAGGATTTAGTGTTCAGCCCTAACCCAAAGACCTGAAGGTCATCTTTATTCACGGACAAGCCCTGCAATATAGTTAACAAATCCATGTTCAAAAGGATGTGCGTGTAGTCACACCTGTACCTTACTCACTAGTGAATGACATGCAGCAAAAGCAAATACAAAACAAAAACGTAAAAAACTTGTTGCCCACCCAGTTACAAAAAATCCTCCACAATATTTATACGTAAGTCGAACACAACAGAAATGCACCAAAAGGAACTGTAAACAAAGAACCATGTGTTTGTTGATGTTCATGTATCACAGCAATTACAAATGTCTTCTACTAATTCAAATTATAACATAAAATGAAACCTAATAATGTTCCAATTCCGCAATAAAGAAGTTAAAGTTTAAAAACAATGATTGAAACCTTCAAAGGCCCGTAATAATTGTAACACATATGTCCAGGTTATTTCCTTCACAAGTTAACCCAGTTGTTGGCATCCATAAAAAATATGTCAAGGCCGCTGAAAATGCACTGTTTGTGAACAGATAACTACATACAGGAACCAAAACAGCATTTACATTCCCCTGTCCTGCAATAGTACACACACCATTGTAATTTCAAAATGAAAAAAATAGTTGAATCCTTAGTAAACTTGTGATGGCCAACCATTATCATTTAAACATCACTTCTTGTAAAAAAAGAAAAGGTAGTGGTAGATCCTTTGTAGGCTCTGACAACCAAAAAGCAGCCTTTCCCTTTGAAAAGTCACAAAGTTCTTAATTTTGGCATATATTAATGCCAATAAAAATGACCAAAAGTCACTGTGTTGTAACTAAATACACAGATCCAAAAAAAGCCATTCTTATCTATTCAACATGCAAATACGTTGATATTACTCTTCAAAAAGATGGCCATAAACTCATGTTGTTGAAAGCAACCACTACTATTTAAAAAATAACTTCTCCACGAAACAAAAAAATGTACTCACAGGACAGAGGTGCTGTATTGCATCCAAACTCAGCAGAGGAACAATTACGTTGACTTTCTACAACAACATAAATAGAACTACTCCACCAAAAAAGAGGATGTGCATGAACGGCTAATAAAATAGCCAATTAAGTAACTCTTTAGTCCAGTTGCAGTTTGATGATGGACCCCAAAATATGTATCCGATAAAGATACAAAGATACAGAATATGTCCACACAACAGCCAAAAGTGGAGAATAACCAGGAACCAAAAAAACGAACTGTGCAAGTATGGCAAAGTGCAAGGCTCAAATTACAATTCCAACAGAAGAAAAATGGCCAGCACTTAAAGGTGGAACACATATAAATTTAATACCATAAAAACAAATCAGAGAAAAAAAGAGACATGCTGGATTATGATTATTAGATCTGATAGAGGCAGCTGCCTTAATTAGAGGGCTTCATTGAAACCCATTCTTAAATCTAGGAGAGTTTTTAAAAAATGAATTCTTAAGAATGAATTAATTTAGTTAAGTTTATTCATTGATTTATAACATACCTCAGGATTCATGAAGCTTGTGCCAGGCGCAGGCGTAGTGTAGGTGGTATAACACCAAATATGGCCATCGAGCGATTCAGGTATGATCCAGTTCCATGTGCACTATCGGCGTACACCAGAACTGTGCAGCCTTCGGCTTAGGTATGTTAATCACCCCATGCACACTGCCGCACCATGCAAATGAAGGTATATAGCGATTCATGAAGTGGTGCAGGTGTAGCTTAATCCCACGGAAATGTAAACCAAAAAACACAGTTTACATTTTCCCAAACAGATCATCGGAGCTATGGAAGCGGCCCAGACTCATGTATTACAAAGTTAACATATGCCAATGGCTAAATACACAGCCAATGGCATAAGAAAAGATGCAAAACACCTAAAAAACAACATTTAATGTCATGTCCACAGTAACGCAAAGTACAACTGCAGGGCAAGTGTGCGCAAACTGGAACACAAAGAAAATATATATAAATGTCATAAAATCGCAATGTAATACAAATCAGGATTTCACCATAATATGCAATGGTATGCATGGTACAACACAACCAAGCTGCAAGGGTTGCTAAGGGTCTGTGACAGTGTTCAGCATGGTAACTATGAATTAGTAGTCAATGCCATGCAAATGAGGCAGGTAATACTGAATCGCAAACATCCCGCCGGATTAAGGATGTACCATACGGTGCAGCACTATAACACCGAGGAGCGGCTCAGAGGTATACATGACATCAGCAGTGGGGTGTGCCACCGTAGCTGTAAGCACATTGGAGTAATGCAAATCTGGCCTGGTCATTGCTAATCAAAGCTGCAGGACAGGGGTGGGGAGGTAGGTATAGAATCATTTAGCTGAGAGCACATATGGTGCCCAGCGCGTAATGTCTGAGGATGACGTGCCCGAAACCCG